>NC_057940.1:3767442-3777442 GCF_018555375.3 Anguilla rostrata | reverse complement strand
GAGAGAGAGAGAGAGAGAGAGAGAGAGATGTGGATGTGGCATCAAAGCCCCAGATGAAGCCCGTTAATTACACTTTAAATTATGGATGAGATTAATTACTGTCACTCATTACCAAGTTGAGATGAGCTATTCTTTTAAAGCTGATTTTCTCAGTTTCTCTCCCTCTCTCTCTCTCTCTCTCTCTCTCTCTCTCTCCCGCTCTCTCCCTCTCTCTCTCTCTCTCTCTCTCATTCTCTCTCTTCCGGCAATAAAAGCTGAAAAGGAAATGTGAAAATAGGAATTGGAGTGTACAGTAAGTGTGCATGGGAACATAAACCACAAACAAAAAAGTCTCCTGCTACGTCACTCGGCCAATTCTGCGCCAGAATTAATCATAATTCCTCATGAAAGATAGCAACAGCAGCCATAGAGCAAAATTAATTCATATTTTTAAGAAGGGCGATATGGGCAAAGTCATTCTCGTCAGTGCGAAATCTTTTTTTTTTTTTGAAGTTAGATATTCCACACATTTTACCCCGGTTTTACCCCCATTTTGCTAAATGCATATAGTTGTTTGTGCTTATCGTGCTCATAAAATATATACATGCCTGTAAGTGTTTCACCGGAATCTCACCAACATAGCTCAGCCTTCTCTGTGGGAGGCCGACGGAAGGGGAATGTTGGGGAAATGCAGCGCACCCTGTCAAGATAGAGTTTAAAAGATGAAGTTGCGTCGACACGCCGAATCTCTCAGCTGATGTTGGACGAGTGCTGACACGCGGTGCGCGGGCATGACATCATTGCAGAGGTGATGACATCACATTTTGAAGTCACGGAGCACAAGACTGCCAGTGTACGTGTTCCAGACCTGGGTCCACTACGTATTTGTTTTGGATTTGAGTACTTTTCTACACTTTGCTGATCTTGCCTGGTGTGTTCGAACCAATGAAATACTCAAACCTCACCTTCTGGTCATATTGGCAGGCTCAATTACACTAGGCAAGATCAACAGAGCACAGGAAATTATTTGAATCCAAAACAAATACGTATTTGACCCAGGTCTGACGTGCACTGCTGCCATGCTGGAGTTCGTCCAGATTGCACCTTCGGGAGTGATCTTTTAACTGTGGACCATGTAAGCAGTGTGTTCTGAAGCATTACATTACATTACATTTACTTGGCAGACGCTTTTATCCAAAGCGACGTACAAAAGTGCATACCGAAGGTCATTGGAACGACTACAAAACACAGGTTTGATAAGGTAGCCTGCAATACTCATTTTGTAACAGCTATTCATAAACCAAGAACACAAAGTCCAGTTCACACAGTGAACATTATTCCGACCTAACCTATGCTCAAGTCAAACTAGGGGGCAGTGCAAGCTACAACTATTAGAGTGCAGTAAGTGCTGGATACAGAGTGCAGTAAGTGCGGAGGCTTTGCGTGGCTGTCTGCAGACGTGCTTTGTCGTTTGCAGGTGCGTTTTTCCATTAACGTCTGCCTCTGTCTACCTGTCTTTGCCCCAGGTGCTGACGGCATGGAGGCTCTACCTTCTTGCGGCCAAGGTGCCGACAAAGGTGACCGACCATTTTGTTTTTTTTTTGTTGTTTTTGTGTGTGTGTGTGACGTTCCTGTCGTTGTCGTTTTCACCGTCTTTTCCGCCGCGGGGCCACGGTGGTTCTCCCCGTGGGGCGCGTGCCGAAATCGCTCGATCGGAGCTTTGTTTCGTTTAGCGTGAGTCTGCCACAGAATATTTTTAAAAATAATTAATAAATAAACAAACAAACAAAGGGATGGATGGAAGGATGCTGTTATGGGGGGTGGGGGGGAACTGGTAAATGATTCCAAATGGGTGTCACTGATTGTGATAATGAAGACAGTGTGTGGTACTGTCTGTAGTTAATAAGACCATTTAAGGTTTACTATTTATGATGACGATGGAGACTTGCGGAATGCTTGGGGTACTATTTTTTTATTTATTAGTAAGGCTATTTTGGCATGTGCTGTTTGTGTTGAAGATAGTGTGCGAGTATACTCAGTATGCTGTGTGTTATTATTAAGACAATTTGGGCAGTATTGGTCATTATTTTAAAGACTGTATGGTGGTACTATTCATGGGGTAGCAGTCCTAATAATGGCTGGTGCTATTTCAGGTCGAAACAACTTTCAACTTCTTGGAGATTCGCGCAATGAACACTCACCCCGAGCAGCAGGTAAGAAACACATTTTCAGGAACCGGTAGCCTTCCACCATTTTGGCTCATTTTTACTCCGGAAACATTAGCCTTCCACCATTTTTTGCTCATTTTTACTCCAGAAGCGGTAGCCTTCCATCATTTTGGCTCATTTTTACTCCAGAGGCGGTAGCCTTCCACCATTTTGGCTCATTTTTACTCTGGAAACATTAGCCTTCCACCATTTTTTGCTCATTTTTACTCCAGAGGCGGTAGCCTTCCACCATTTTGGCTCATTTATACTCAGGAAACGGTAGCCTTCCACCATTTTGGCTCATTTTTACTCATGGTTCCTTCCATCAGATGGACCCCAAGGTTCGAGCCACATTGAGACTCACTGTACCAATTGCCAGGGACAGAATTTACTCTAATCACAATGAACAAAGGCTGCTGTGATGGTCAAAGCATCATTTTTACTTTAACATAAACCTTAATCAAGTGGTGTCACTGAAATGTGAAAATTCTTTGTTCGCTTGTTATTATTTCTGTAAATTAGTGACACTCTTTTCTGTGTGGGGAGAGGTGGGCATGGCTACAGAGCCTGTGGTTTGGGGTGAGGTTTCAGAAGCATTCAAAAATGGCTGTGCGGTCTCTCGCCTTTTCTCCTCACGCATCTATCCCATACAGGTTGTCATAGAAACGGACAAGTCCACATCCTCCCTGAGGCTCCAGTCACGTGATCACCTTGATCATGTGATCAGCCACATCAACTTTGCCCTCTCTCGAATCTTCAACAACTCTGTGTTTGCGTAAGTCCTTGTTTTGACTAAATCTCTCTGTCTTTCTCACAAACATCCACACACACACACACACACACACACAATTCATTTTAAATGATGTGACATATATACGACTGGATTCCAAACGCTTTGGCACAAGTAGACTGTGCATGAAACTAACATGCGATCAGAAGTCTTCTTACACTCGGTATCAAACACGTTGGCTATGAAAGCAGCGGCCATTTTCAGACCACAAATAAATTCAGCGATAGTAATGCATGTGTAAATAATACCTTGTTATTGAGCTCATCATTGTTAATGTGTTTAAAAAAAGAAATTATTCTCACCACCAGGGAGCTGGTAATGTATTCCCTGAAGGTTATGACTGGCAGTTCCACACAGAGCCAGTGATTTCATGCAGACCCCTGTCACTCAAAGGAAGCTGGAGTTTTTCAAATCTGTAAGGCTTGGAAATTGGGGCCAAGCCTGTTTAATTTGCTGGGAGAGGATTCATTTTTAATTTCTATATATATATATAAGCTATATTTCTGGAACATGACGGCCAGTTTCTATGACCAAGCTTGATTCACAGTGTTTCTGTTCCATCAGAACATTGCTGTTTATTTAATTTACTTGAACTTTGTTCGGGTAGCCGGCCAAAGTGTGTGTTCTGCTTCAAGGGCCCGAAAGTGCATCAGTCAGGTCTGTACATTTCTGTGGGTTCAAATCAAGTGACAAAAACCGGGCTGCCTTTCTGAAGCTCGCTTCCTTGTCTTGTTGAGAGACGTTGCTCACTAGCGCCACTGCGGTGTACAGTGGGTGTTTCAGCCAACCGTTTTAATGTAAGTTAATCGTAACTATACGATAAGTCGCAACAGGTGTTTTTTCTTTGTCTAATGTCTAACCCATATGCCGATTTCTTAAGTTGCTATTTGGACAAGCCGGTAATATTTTGTACATAAATCAGGGACAGTTTGCGTCACTACCGAGTCACTGTATGTCACGCGCTTAGTGGATGTCCCTACTGCGTAGTCTCATGCTCAGATTTGTACAACATGGCGGTGCCCGCGAACTACACTTCCCAGGCTTCAAAAAACCCTTTTCACCAAGCCCATGGAGAGTCAATGGGTGACGTCACAGTGACTTTGTCCATATTTTTCCACAGTCCGTGGTTCCAACGAGCAACAAAAAAATTCCACTGTGTGACAATTTGGTTGATTCCGATAGCTTTGTGTTCATTTTGTGCTGGCCTGAGGCTGCTTGGTGTCGGTGGGTATTAATGCAGTGAGCGTCTGGACCTGCTAGTTTTTGGAGCTGTTTTCTGGGTGTACATGCTGGCGTCACGGAGCTTTGTGATTGGTCGCTGTTCTTCCGAGGGAGTATTTTAAAATGTTGTATTTTTTTAATTTTTTAATTTTGTTTCAGACTGCCAAGCTGAAACTTCCTGTTGAGTCTATTTTTCAGCCTATATTTAGATTATATATATATATATATATATATTTAGCGTGCGCATTGTTCTGTGGCTCGATGCACTTTAGCGAAGTCGTGGTTACATGTGTAACTTTTTAAAAAATAACATTTCCAATTTTGTTTTCTTCGTGTTTTGTTGTCAATGCTCATGTCTCACATTAATGTGCCAGCAGATTAAAGCAGAGAAGTAGATCACCAGGATAGAGTACCAGTATTATACTTTCTTTGCCTTACAGGGTGGGACGTAGATTCCAACTAATTCAGCAAATCCCATTAACCCTTTAATCCTTTGAAGACTAGGTTTTCTGGAATGTTTTTTTTCCCTCTAAATTGTAAGACAGTGCTTTTGAGCTGTCTTATTAGGGGAAGGAAGAACTTGTTTAAATAGTGACAATTTATTTTAAAAAATTTATGAACATTCTAATGCTGATGTAACAATCTCTACTGGTAAGCAAGCAATCTGAATTAGTTCTGAATTAGAATAAGAAAAAAAAACATTCCGAAAAAAATCTACTCTTCAGGGTTAATATAGACACTAAGTGGCACTGGGCTCAGGTTGCACTGCATGCCCCAAATCAAATAAGGCCGTTCTTTTGTTTCCAGTCTTGATTCTGCGTGTATTTCTTGGAAACCTAATCTTATTTAATGTCCCAATCTCCATCTCCTCCAGCATTAAAGAGATTATAAAACAATCTGTCATGCCAGCTTGAAACAAAAAGCTGATTGAAAAGATCGCAGGCAAGTTGCTTTGCTTTGGGTTAGCCTGAGTGTGTAGGGTACGAGTAAGATTGGTTGTATTTTAATTCAAGGCTTAACGTTTTGAGTTTTAAAGTCCTTGTCTTTACAATACAACAAATACTAGTACTACTAGTACTGCCCATAGTAGTAGGTTGTCTTTCTAGAAGGGAGGGTTTGAATTCCTTGATTACAGAAGTCAAGGAGGAACTGAAGAGAAGTTTTAGTATCGTCCTAAGTGATTTCGGACTGTTTTAATTAATCATTGGAAATATGAAGTGAAATCTCATAGTTTCTTCCTGTCTCATTATAAACGAGGTGTACCTTTTCCTTAAAACAATAATCTTTGGCAAACCGTCAGGCAATCAATCAATCATTCATTCAACTGGTTCATCAATATACAGTAACAATATGCCAGTGCATCACGCACATCATAAAATACAGCTGCATGGCCTGTGATGCAATCCCTTTTGCAACACATGACCGCTGACTGCACCACTGTCATCACGGTTGTTCTTTTATTCTTTCACCTAATAAAGTTTTATTTCTCTTTCTTTTTGTTTCCCCACGAAAAAAGCGACTTTGAGTACCTAGAAAAGCGCTGTACAAATCTGAGGAATTATTATTATTATTATTATTATTATTATTATTATTATTATCAGAAGATGGCAGCCGTGGTGTTCTGGTCGGCTCGATGCCGTCCGTGTGAGTCAGGGGCTGAGGGGCTGGGAGGCTCCAGCTACGGGGCCAGGCCCGGCCTTGAGGGGGGGGCCCTGGTTCAGCCAATCGGCTCGTGCAGGGAGTGGCCGTGCCCGGGCCCGGGGATCGATCGGGGCTCGCTCTCGAAGGAGGCCATTAGGAGCGAAGAGGAGCGAAGAGGAGCGGAGAGGCGCACAGGCTACGGGGCGCGCCATTACTGGAATGGCCTCGCTCGCTCGCTCGCCCGCTCGGAGCGCCGCAGTGCATTAGCCACAGTGAGAGAGAGAGAGAGGGGGGGAGAGGAGGGGAGAGAGGGGGAGAGAGGAGGAGAGGGGGGAGTAGGAGGGGGGAGAGAGAGGGGAGAAGGGGGAGAGAGGGAGAGAGGAGAGAGGGGGAGAGAGAGAGAGAGAGAGGGGGAGAGAGGGGGAGGAGAGAGAGAGAGAGAGGGGGGGAGGGGAGAGAGAGAGAGAGAGAGGGGGGAGAGAGAGGGGAGGAGAGAGAGAGGAGAGAGAGAGGGGAGAGGAGAGAGGAGAGAGGGGAGAGAGAGGGAGAGGAGAGAGGGGGAGTAGAGAGAGGAAGAAGGAGAGAGAGAGAGAGAGGGTGAGAGAAGGGAGAGTGAGAGGAGAGAGAGGGAGAGGAAGAGCAAGAGAGGATAGAAACAGAGAGAGAGAGATTTCACAATAAATGCAAGTGATGATAAAAAACAGAAAACAAAAAAACAAACACAAGACCCCTGCAAAGAGAGGCTAGTAAGACCCAACTCTACAGTCAGTAACTGTAATTGAGAGAGAGAGAGAGAGAGGAATAAAAGGAGGGCTTCCTGCTGTGTCTGGGAGGACCGGAGGTTCTCTGATAACAAAGGGTTCGCTTCTGTGTGTCTCTGTGTGGGGGGGGGGCCCTATCGCCTAGCTCCAGGGTTATTTTTTCGCCGGGTTGCAAAATGGTTTGATCTGGGAGCTCTCTCGCTTTCCACACCTGCCATAGAGGGTTCCATAAAGAACCTAATGGGGTTCCCCAGTGGAGACAACCCAGGAACCTATTTTCCTGAGAGTGTTGGGTAGCTGGTTGGATGGGAATGCTCTTCTCTATGTGCAGTACTACAGACTCTTTATTTGTCGCACATTAAGTTCTCATTAGAATGAAACTAGGTAAAAACATGAAAACAGACAGAAGAACAACCTGTCCCACCAGGTACTGTGCTCCTGCACTATTTCTGTCCACTCAGCTTCCTATCTTATAGTTTCTTACCCTTTGAAGAGTAGGATTTGCGGAGAAGTTTTTTTTTGTCTTTTTTAGAATGTTTTTTTTTTTTTTTTAATTCTAAGTCAGTGTTCTAGAACTCCGCTGCTTTCAGTCACCCGGTAGCGGTTGCTACATCAGCATTAGACCGTTCGGTTAGGGACACTCTAATCGTGTATTGGTGACCTCACACATTGAAGGGTTCATGGTAGCTCCTGGCCCTGTGTTACAGTGTGGGGTGTAAATTACCACAGTGTTGTCCTTGGCCGTGTACCTTAATGAATATGTCCGGGCAGTGAATCGGAGTGTGCGGACGGGCTCGGGTTTGTGGGAAAGGTTCGGGGCACCTTGAGGACCACGCCTACTGGTTAAGTAGGCACACGCGCGCACACACACACACACACACACACACACAACTGGATGACATTACAAATCAGGGTTTGAAAGTGTACGTTCTTTTCCCAGTAGGTGTCTGAGACCGGGGATTGACCAACGAGAGAGAGAGAGAGAGAGAACGCGAAAGCATCGGTAGAAAGCGCCCTAGCTATTAAAACAGCTGAGGAGCATCCCCGTTGCGCTATTTTGTTCTGGTTATTTTAGTTTGCTATTTCACTCCATTATTTTGTTACCTGAAAACACGTGAGGGGGAATGGAGAAAAACTTAGCTTATTTTAATGAACAGACTCTCTCTCTCTCTCTCGCTCCGCCCACAATAAAGGGGCGGGGAAATCCGGATCTTTTCCCCACAACTCCCCTGCGTCCAACTCTTCTGCCCACCGAAGGGTTGTGCTGTGGCAGCGTGCGACGGAGTGCAGGAACTGCCGCCGTGGGCTATGCATGGCAAACTGTGGTCACTCACTCACTCACTCACTCACTTACGGACGACCTGTGTACGGACACATGCGCAGGTGGTGCTTCGTTTAGTAGTAGGACGCATGCGCAGTTGCATCTCCCAAAATCACCACTTCGAACGGCACGAGATTTTTAAGCACAGCTTTATCGCCTGACGTTACTTTAGCTAACCCTAACATGTTAGCACGTTAGCGCTTCGCCTACTTTAGTTAACCTAGTTAGCGCGTACCACCGATACAGACGTATGGACCACAAATAACGTTACAGAGGTGAGGACATGCCATAGCTAGCCAGCTTATATCGTTAGCCAAGTTTTACTCATGACACTTTGTACAGGCGCGCCGTGGGTCTGCGCGGTTTCCTGCTCGTCGGTTTGGGCGTTCCAGGAGCAGAAACTTTCAGCGTTAAGTGTCGAGCGCAGGCTGTCTGCTGAGTCATAACTAATCCGTGCGCTGTCTACGCAGCGCTTCCTCCTGACGTGACAGGCGGCTTTTTGCAGATCGGACGGAACTTTATCGAGCGGGCCTGCGAGCCGAGGACCCCGGGCACCCGGCGCTCTCTAAAAATAAGTCATCGTCTTGCGGTGTTTTCCGGAGGCAGCGATTTCCTCCCCGAAGCCGTTGATCTTTATTAAACCTAAATTTTTCTATCTGGTCTCATTTCACGGGCCTGTGGGTTTCAGACGCAACGAGAGCTCGTTTTCCTGGCGATGGCGTCGCTCGGCTCACGGGGGGAAAGGACAAGAACGGCTCGGCGTAACGGGGGGGTGGGGGGGGTGGGGGAGCACGCCGCTTACGGACGCCGTACACGGGAGGGAGGGCGGCGACTCCGCGAATCTGGCGGTTCAGCCAACACGGCCCCCTCTATCTCTCTCTTTATGATTTTCCCTCTCGTTTCATCTCTCTCCCTCTCTCTCTCTCTCTCTACCAGTCCATCCATCTGTCGGTATGACGGGGACCCCTCTGACGGGAACCGGAAGTTCTCCCCGAGCTCAGAGACTTCTGTGGAAACGCAGAGAGCTTGTGGTGAGAGCAACGCATGCACATCTAATAACACACACACGCACACGCCACACACGCAGCAGCACAGCACTGCATGGCAGACAACGCATGCACACCTACATGCAACACACACACGCAACACCGCAACGCGCGCACACACACGCACAACGCACACAGCACACACACACACACACACATGACACACGCACACACACACACGCACACACAAACGCAAGTACACTCACAAGTGCTCATTCACACAAACACATACATGCTCACACACAAACTTATACTAAGTTGTCTGTGTCTTTTTCTCTCTCTCTATCTCCCTCCCCCTCCCCCACCCCCCTCTCTCAGGGGGATTCTCAGAGACCTATGCAGCGTTATGTGACTACAATGGCATCGGGTGCAAAGAGGAAGTGCAGTGGGTACGACCTGTCAATCATCTGTTCCCTTCCAGCATCTGTACGTCCAAGAGGCAAAACAATATGTCCCAGTAACCGTTTCCATCTCTCTCTCTCTCTCGCTCTCTCTCCTCATTGTTTCCTCTGTATCTCTCTTTCTTTTTCTCTATTTTTATTTCCTCCCCCTTTTTCATTCTCTGTCTCATCTCCCTTCCAATCTCTATCTTTTTCTCTCATTCTGTATCTCCCCTTCTTGCTCTCTCTCTCTCTCTGTCTATCAGGATGTGGACACCATCTATCACTCTCAGGACAACAGAGAGTTTAACCTGCTCGACTTCAGTCACCTTGAGAGCAGGTGAGGGCCGCCCAGTCCAAAGGAAATGACAAATCATACCCAGCGCGCCACTTCCTGTCACTCCTTGGTCATCCAACCAGGGGCTGAGCACTGGTTTCCTGCCCGTTGACCAACCCCACGCCTCCCCTCCCCCCACCACCACTCTTCCTGCCTATTTTCAGAGGCCTTCTGTTGGTGACCTCATCGTTGTCACGGCCGCCAGAACAGCTGTTGTTTCTTCATGTTAACCGCAGGGCTTCTCCTCCTGCTCCTCAGCTTTGAGCGCCCCCTGCAGGCAGTCTTAATCTCTGCTCGTCCGGGAGCTCGTCGGGCTC
>NC_057940.1:3737442-3762442 GCF_018555375.3 Anguilla rostrata | reverse complement strand
CGGTCTCACCCCCCTCGCTCTCTCTCTCTCTCCCTCTCCCCTTCTTTCCCTCTTGGTCTCCCCCCTCTCCCTCTTTCTCGTTCCCCCCCCTCTCTCTCTCCCTCCCTCTCTTTCCTGTAGGTGTGGTGGCTCTCTCCCAGGCTCTCTGCTCCAGTGATGATTACTCAAACTCCCTCCTGCACCTGGACCTCAGCCGCAACCCAGGGGTGCTGTCTGGGGAGGACGCCACGGTCAGAGCCACTGCGCCCCAAAACTACACACCTCATACCCCTATACCCACGCTGCACCTTACACACTACGCCCTAAAACTACGCACCTCACACTGCACCCCTATACCCCACGCTACACCTTACTAACTACACCCCAAAACTACACACCTCACACTGCACCCCTATACCCCACGCTACACCTTATACACTACTCCCCAAAACTACGCACCTCACACTGCACCCCTATACCCCACGCTACACCTTACTAACTACACCCCAAAACTACACACCTCACACTGCACCCCTATACCCCACGCTACACCTTATACACTACTCCCCAAAACTACGCACCTCACACTGCACCCCTATACCCCACGCTACACCTTACTAACTACACCCCAAAACTACACACCTCACACTACACCCCTATACCCACACTACACCTTACTAACTACACCCAGAAACTGTGCACGTCACACCTCACCACTTATACCCCACGCTACACCTTACGCACTACGCCCCAAAACTACTCACCTCACACTACACCCCTATACCCCACACTACACCTTACACACTACGCCCCAAAACTACTCACCTCACACTACACCCTTATACCCACGCTACACCTTACACACTACGCCCCAAAACTACGCACCTCACACTACACCCCTATACCCATGCTACACCTTACACACTACGCCCCAAAACTACGCACCTCACACTACACCCCTAAACCCACGCTACACCTTACACACTACACCCCAAAATTACACACCTCATACCCCTATAACCCACACTACACCTTACGCACTACGCCCAAAAACTACGCACCTCACACTACACCCCTATACCCACGCTACACCTTACACACTACGCCCCAAAACTACTCACCTCACACTAGGTGAATACACCCCCACACTAAACCCTCAAACTACACCCCCTACTCCTACGCACTACATCCCTCTCTGTCACCTCCTCTGATGCTCTCTGTCTCTCGGTCTTCCTGCAGAACCTGTATCTTTTCCTGGCACAGCCTAACTGCCTGGTGCACCTGGACCTCTCTGGAACAGACTGCGCCGTGGATTCGGTAGGGGGTCCTTTTATCCAGGATTGGAGTAGGTGGAGAGTAAAGGAGGAGTAGGGGGAGAGTAGAGGAGGAGTAGGGAGAGAGTAATGGAGGAGTAGGGGGGAAAGTAAAGGAGGAGTAGAGGGAGAGTAGAGGAGGAGTAGGGGGGGAGTAGAATTGGAGTGGAGGGAGGGTAGAGGAGGAGTAGGGGGCGAGTAGAGGAGGAGTAGACAGAGAATAAAGGAGGAGCAAGAGGAGAGTAGAGGAGGAGTAGAGGGAGAGTAAAGGAGGAGTAAGGGGAAAGTAAAGTAAATTTGAATTGTGCACATTCAAATGCATTTGACCATGTTTGCTTATAGTTTAGGCTTGTTTATATCCCCCCCACTTTCTACCTGCCTGATTGACAAGTCTGTCACCTCAATCTCAGTCTGTCTTCCTGTCCCTCTCCCTCTCCCTCTTACTCTCTCTCTCTCCCTCTCAGTTGTTTGGGGCGTTACTCAGGGGCTGCTGTGCTGATCTCTCCTACCTGAACCTCTCCAAGAACTCTTTCTCACACAGGTCAGTGCCTGGCTCCTCTCCCTCCTCTCCTCTCTTTACTCTCCTCCTATTCCTCCTTTACTCTCCCCCTACTCTCACTTTACTCTCCTCCTACTCCTCCTTTACTCTCCCCTACTCCCAGTTTAGTCTCCCCCTACTCCTCATTTACTCTACCCCAGTCCTCCTCTACTCTCCCTCTACTCATGCTTTACTCTTTCTTTATTTACCATTTATTCTCCATCAAGCTTACTACTGGCTAACTCCCAGCCCTTTTCGATTATATCCTACTCCAGCCATATTCTACACTTACTCCCCACCCACTCCAATCCTACTCCAGCCATATACCCACTCCAATCCTACTCCAACCATTTGGAAAGTGGTTTAAAAGTGAGTTTTCTATCTGACCAGGACATAGTTAGGCCATGTTGGAGCTAACCTAGTCCATTTATGTTAAAACTTCTCTCAAGCTAGTACATTTGCACTGCTCTAGATGCCTAGTTCCAAGCTTTTTCTCATTGGGTACTTTCTTCCTTTCCCTCCCCTCTCTCTCTCTCTCTGTCCCCCCTCCCTTTCTTTCTTCCTCTCTCTCTCCTCTCTCCCCCTCCCCCCTCTCTCTCTCTCTCTCTCCTCTCTTTCCTCCCTCCTTCTCTCTCTCCTCTCTCTCCCTCCTCTCCCCTTCTCTCTCTCTCTCTCTGTCTCTCTCTCTCTCTCTCTCAGGAAAGTACGGGAGTCTCTTCCGTTGTTTCGTCAGTTTTTCAGCTCGGCCTTCAGTCTCACACACCTCAGCCTGGCGTCCATGAAGCTGCCCCTCGACGTGCTCAGGTGAGACCAGGCGCTTGGTGCAGTCGGTCGCATTGTCGCCTCAGAGCCTGGGTTCGAATTCCCGCTAGGCCTTTTCTCCCCGTGTTTCCTCCCACAGTGAAAAAAATGTGCATGTTAGGCTAATTGGATACTCTGAATTGCCCGCAGGTGTGAGTGTGTGAGTGAATTAATGGTGATTGAATGGTGTGTGTATGCCCTGCAATGGATTGGAGACCTGTCCAGGGTGTATTCCTGCCTCTCGCCCCAATGCACGCTGGGATAGGCTCCAGCCCTTCCCTGATCAGGAATAAGTGGGAAAGATAATGGATGGATGGAATAAGTGGGAAAGATAATGGATGGATGGAATAAGTGGGTAAGATCATGGATGGATGGAATAAGTGGGTAAGATAAAGGATGAATGGATTAATGGATTGATGCAATGAGCAGGTAAGATAGTGGATGGATGGATGGTACGCAGTGGTGGAAAACAGACTGCAACAACGACTGCCCTATTTTTTTTATATATTATTTTTTTAGCACTTTTTATTTGTGTTCAGCTTTGATGGAATAAAAAACGTGTGAGGTGGGAGACTTGGGATTACTGCACACAGCTGCAGGGGCAGCAATCTTCCTTAGCTGGAAACAGTAATGCAGCGGCAAAGTGTGAGTCAGAGACATTCTTCTGGGGACCTCTGACCAAGTGTGTAAACCTGCCCTCTGAGGACCTCTGACCAAGTCTGTAAACCTACCTTCTGAGGACCTCTGACCAAGTCTGTAAACCTGCCCTCTGAGGACCTCTGACCAAGTGTGTAAACCTACCTTCTGAGGACCGCTGACCAAGTGTGTAAACCTACCTTCTGAGGACCTCTGACCAAGTGTGTTAACCTACCTTCTGAGGACACGTGACCAAGTGTGTAAACCTACCTTCTGAGGACACCTTGCTGGATGAGAAGGTTACACACCGAACCAAACACTTTCAGTTTTTCAGGTTTAGACACCGACAGGCCAACATTAAGCTCAAGCTTCGATGAACACATGAAATGCCAAGAGCAAATTTAAACATTGATGGTGAAACAACAATGGGAGCAATGTCAGTCTTGTCCATTATCTTAGGGAAGTACCTGTTTGCTGATTTATAAGCATGCAGACAGAGAGCAGCTTCAGTGCGGTGCTAACATAGTCTCTCTCTCTCTCTCTCTCTCTCTCTCTCTCTCTCTCACTCTTTATGTCTCTCTCTCATCAGGGCTCTCTTCCTTGGCTTGTCCTCCAACCCTCACATTACCGACCTGCACCTAGACATCAGCAGCTGTGAGGTATCAGTGTGTGTGTGTGTGTGCGTGTGTGTGTGTGTGTGTGTGTATGTGTGTGAGTGTGTGCATGTATGTGCGTGTGTGTGTGTGAGTGCGTGCGTGTGTGTGTAGGTGTGTGTGTGTGTGTGTATGTATGTGTGTGAGTGTGTGCATGTGTGTGCGTGTGTGTGTGTGTGTGTGAGTGTGTGTTTGAAAGACTACTAGCAGAACTGAACATGTTGTCAATACACACGAGTGCATGTGTGACAAGTATGTGTATATGTGTCATTGTGCATTTGTGACTGTTTGTATATATGTGTCAGTGTGTCCAGCTGGATAAGTGTGATGTACACGGTATACAATGACATGACTGTGTTATTCTCTCACTCTCTCTCTCTCTCCTCCCCCCTCCCTCTCGCTCTCTCTCCCCCCCCCCAGCTCAGGTCTGCTGGTGCAGCAATGATCCACGAGCTTCTCCCCCGGATATCCTGCATCGGAACCTTAGACATTTCAGATAACGGTGTGAAATACATAAATACCCCAATACCCAACTAACCATATGCCCAAATGCCCCATGAACCCTATTCCCCAATACCCAACTAACCATATGCCCCAATGCCCCATTAACCCTATTCCCCAATACCCCACTAAATATATACCCCAATGCCCCATTAACCCTATTCCCCAATACCCCTCTAACCATATAGCCCAATGCCCCATTAACCCTATTCCCCAATACCCCACTAACCATATACCCCAATGCCCCATTAACCCTATTCCCCAATACCCCACTAACCATATACCCCAATACCCCATTAACCATATTCCCCAATGCCCCACTAACCTTGATCCCCATTACCCCAGTAACCCTTCCTGAACACCCTGCTTTCCCAAATTTGGATTGTAAGTTGTGATTTTAATGTTGTTTAGTCATATTGTGTGGTTGAGGGTGCCATTATGTAGTTTAATGTTGCGCAATTGGTTTAGAGGGTGCCATTTTGTATTTTAAGTTTTGTAGTTTAATGTTTAATGTTTGTTTTCCAGAGTGGCATTATGTATTTCTATGCTATGTAGTTGTATTTGTGTGTGATGTTACAGGTGAGCATTTTAATGTTGTGTAGCTGCATTTGAGTGTGGTGTCATGCATTGTAATGTTATGTAGTTATATCTGAGTGTAGTGTTATGTAATGTAATATTGTTTAGTTGTATTTGAGTGTGGTCTTGTGCATTTTAACATAGTGTAGTTATAACTGAGTGTGGTATGTATTTTAATGTTGTGTAGTTGTATTTGAGTGTGGTCTTATGCATTTTAACATAGTGTAGTTATAACTGAGTGTGGTATGTATTTTAATGTTGTGTAGTTGTATTTGAGTGTGGTCTTATGCATTTTAACATAGTGTAGTTATAACTGAGTGTGGTATGTATTTAAATGTTGTGTAGTTGTATTTGAGTGTGGTCTTATGCATTTTAACATAGTGTAGTTATAACTGAGTGTGGTATGTATTTTAATGTTGTGTACTTGTAGTTGTAATTGAAGGTTTTCCATTTTCTTTCTCCGCAGGGTTAGATGCAGATCTGCTCTCTGTTATTCCATCTCTCTCTCACCACCCCTCCCTGAAACACCTGCTGCTGGGAAAGAACTTCAACATCAAGAGCCGGTATGGTATAGTAATGGCCCTGGTATGGTGTAGTAATGGAGCCGGTATGGTGTAGTAATGGAGCCGGTATGGTGTAGTAATGGAGCCGGTATGGTGTACCGTAATGGAGCCGGTATGGAGTACCGTAATGGATCTGGTATGGAGTAGTAATGGAGTCGGTATGGTGTAGTAATGGAGCCGGTATGGTGTAGTAATGGAGCCGGTATGGTGTACCGTAATGGAGCCGGTATGGTGTAGTAATGGAGCCAGTATGGAGTACCGTAATGGAGCCGGTATGGTGTAGTAATGGAGCCGGTATGGTGTACCGTAATGGAGCCGGTATGGTGTAGTAATGGAGCCGGTATGGTGTACCGTAATGGAGCCGGTATGGTGTAGTAATGGAGCCCGTATGGAGTAGTAATGGAGCCGGTATGGTGTAGTAATGGAGCCGGTATGGTGTAGTAATGGAGCCGGTATGGTGTACCGTAATGGAGCCGGTATGGTGTAGTAATGGAGCCGGTATGGTGTAGTAATGGAGCCGGTATGGTGTACCGTAATGGAGCCGGTATGGTGTAGTAATGGAGCCGGTATGGAGTAGTAATGGAGCCGGTATGGTGTAGTAATGGAGCCGGTATGGTGTAGTAATGGAGCCGCCATGGTGTAGTAATGGAGCCGGTATGGTGTAGTAATGGAGCCGGTATGGTGTAGTAATGGAGCCGGTATGGTGTAGTAATGGAGCCGGTATGGTGTAGTAACGGAGCCGGTATGGAGTACCGTAATGGAGCCGGTATGGTGTAGTAATGGAGCCGGTATGGTGTAGTAATGGAGCCGGTATGGTGTAGTAATGGAGCCGGTATGGAGTACCGTAATGGAGCCGGTATGGTGTAGTAATGGAGCCGGTATGGAGTAGTAATGGAGCCGGTATGGTGTAGTAATGGAGCCGGTATGGTGTAGTAATGGAGCCGGTATGGAGTACCGTAATGGAGCCGGTATGGTGTACCGTAATGGAGCCGGTATGGTGTAGTAATGGAGCCGGTATGGAGTAGTAATGGAGCCGGTATGGAGTACCGTAATGGAGTCGGTATGGTGTAGTAATGGAGCCGGTATGGTGTAGTAATGGAGCCGGTATGGAGTAGTAATGGAGCCGGTATGGTGTAGTAATGGAGCCGGTATGGTGTAGTAATGGAGCCAGTATGGTGTAGTAATGAAGCCGGTATGGTGTAGTAATGGAGCCGGTATGGTGTAGTAATGGAGCCGGTATGGAGTAGTAATGGAGCCGGTATGGAGTAGTAATGGAGCCGGTATGGTGTAGTAATGGAGCCAGTATGGTGTAGTAATGAAGCCGGTATGGTGTAGTAATGGAGCCGGTATGGTGTACCGTAATGGAGCCGGTATGGTGTAGTAATGGAGCCGGTATGGAGTACCGTAATGGAGCCGGTATGGTGTAGTAATGGAGCCGGTATGGAGTAGTAATGGAGCCGGTATGGAGTACCGTAATGGAGTCGGTATGGTGTAGTAATGGAGCCGGTATGGTGTAGTAATGGAGCCGGTATGGAGTAGTAATGGAGCCGGTATGGTGTAGTAATGGAGCCGGTATGGAGTAGTAATGGAGCCGGTATGGTGTAGTAATGGAGCCGGTATGGAGTAGTAATGGAGCCGGTATGGAGTACCGTAATGGAGCCGGTATGGTGTAGTAATGGAGCCGGTATGGAGTAGTAATGGAGCCGGTATGGTGTAGTAATGGAGCCGGTATGGTGTAGTAATGGAGCCGGTATGGTGTACCGTAATGGAGCCGGTATAGTGTAGTAATGGAGCCGGTATGGAGTAGTAATGGAGCCGGTATGGTGTAGTAATGGAGCCGGTATGGTGTAGTAATGGAGCCGGTATGGTGTAGTAATGGAGCCGGTATGGAGTAGTAATGGAGCCGGTATGGAGTAGTAATGGAGCCGGTATGGTGTAGTAATGGAGCCGGTATGGAGTAGTAATGGAGCCGGTATGGAGTAGTAATGGAGCCGGTATGGTGTAGTAATGGAGCCGGTATGGTGTACCGTAATGGAGCCGGTATGGTGTAGCAATGGAGCCAGTATGGTGTAGTAATGGAGCCGGTATGGTGTAGTAATGGAGCCGGTATGGAGTACCGTAATGGAGCCGGTATGGTGTAGTAATGGAGCCGGTATGGTGTAGTAATGGAGCCAGTATGGTGTAGTAATGGAGCCGGTATGGTGTAGTAATGGAGCCGGTATGGAGTACCGTAATGGAGCCGGTATGGTGTAGTAATGGAGCCGGTATGGAGTAGTAATGGAGCCGGTATGGTGTAGTAATGGAGCCGGTATGGTGTACCGTAAGGGAGCCGGTATGGTGTAGTAATGGAGCCCGTATGGTGTAGTAATGGAGCCTGTATGGTGTAGTAATGGAGCCGGTATGGTGTAGTAATGGAGCCGGTATGGTGTAGTAATGGAGCCGGTATGGTGTAGTGATGGAGCCGGTATGGTGTAGTAATGGAGCCGGTATGGTGTACCGTAATGGAGCCGGTATGGTGTAGTAATGGAGCCGGTGTGGTGTAGTAATGGAGCCGGTATGGTGTAGTAATGGAGCCGGTATGGTGTAGTAATGGAGCCGGTATGGTGTAGTAATGGAGCCCGTATGGTGTAGTAATGGAGCCGGTATGGTGTATCGTAATGGCTGGGGCGCACATCTGTGAATCTGATTGGTTTGGCTCACGGTTGGGCCTCTGACGTTGTACTCCTGAGCAAAGTGCTCAACCTGAATGGCTTCAGTTAGTATACCCACCTGTATCTCTGCTAGCCTGCGAGCCGCAGGCTCTTCAGCAGCGGTGTAATTTTAAGATCAGGACATTCTCATTGACATTGACTCCGTCACTTCATAAAATGAACCCTGGAGTGGGAACATTACATAGGTGCTTAAATTATCAGATCACTATGAGCGTTAACTTTTTTATCAAAAAAAATAATACGATTACTATGTCAATGATAAAATTATGATTTCAATGTTGACTTTGTCTCACTACCACAAAATGAATAAACCAATAAGTAAAATAATCGCATCTGTATTTATTAAGAATTTAAAAAATCATGTATGCATTACTTTTTCATTAATGTGGATAGTTTCTAAAAATGACTTTGAATCGAGTGTGTTTCTCTCTGCAGGGTTCTGGATGAGGTTCTGCAGAAACTAGTTCAGCTCATACAGGAGGAAGAGTGTGTGAGTTTTCATTACAATGTATCAAAAAACAAACACACGTGTGAGTGTGTGTGTGTGTGTGTGTGTGAGTCTTTGCGTGTGTGTGTGTGTGTGCGTGTGCATGTATGAATGTGTGTGTGTGTGTGTGTGTGTGTGTGTGTGTATGTGTGTTTTATGTGTTTGTATACCTGTGTGTGTCTCTGTGTATATGTGTGTTTTATGTGTTTGTATACCTGTGTGTGTCTCTGTGTACGAGTGTGTATATGTGTGTTTTATGTATTTGTATGCCTGTGTGTGTCTCTGTGTATGGGTGTGTATATGTGTGTTTTCTGTGTTTGTATACCTGTGTGTGTCTCTGTGGTTATGGTGTTTGTGTTGTGTGTGTCTCTGTTGGGTGTATATGTGTGTTTTATGTTTGTATCCTGTGTGTGTCTCTGTGTACTGGGGTGTATATGTGTGTTTTATGTGTTTGTATACCTGTGTGTCTCTGTGTATGGGTGTGTAGTGTGTTTCTGTGTTTGTATACCTGTGTGTCTTGTGATATGGTGTTTGTGTTGTTACTGTGTGTCGGGTGTGTGTCTTGTTAGGTTTTGTATATGTGTGTTTTATGTGTTTGTATACCTGTGTGTGTCTCTGTGTACGGGTGTGTTTCTTGTGTAGGTGTGTTTGTGTTGTTCTGTTGTGTTGTGTGTGTGTGTCTCTGTGTACGGGTGTGTGTCTCTGTGTATATGTGTGTTTTATGTGTTTGTATACCTGTGTGTGTCTCTGTGTATATGTGTGTATATGTGTGTTTTCTGTGTTTGTATACCTGTGTGTGTCTCTGTGTACGGGTGTGTGTGTCTCTGTGTATATGTGTGTTTTATGTGTTTGTATACCTGTGTGTGTCTCTGTGTACGGGTGTGTGTGTCTCTGTGTACGGGTGTGTGTATATGTGTGTATATGTGTGTTTTATGTGTTTGTATACCTGTGTGTGTCTCTGTGTATGGGTGTGTGTGTCTCTGTGTATGGGCATGTGTCTCTGTGTATATGTGTGTTTTATGTGTTTGTATACCTGTGTGTGTCTCTGTGTACGGGTGTGTGTCTCTGTGTATATGTGTGTTTTATGTGTTTGTATACCTGTGTGTGTCTCTGTGTACGGGTGTGTGTGTCTCTGTGTACGGGTGTGTGTGTCTCTGTGTACGGGTGTGTGTGTCTCTGTGTATATGTGTGTATATGTGTGTTTTATGTGTTTGTATGCCTGTGTGTGTCTCTGTGTACGGGTGTGTATATGTGTGTTTTATGTGTTTGTATACCTGTGTGTGTCTCTGTGTATGGGTGTGTATATGTGTGTTTTCTGTGTTTGTATACCTGTGTGTGTCTCTGTGTACGGGTGTGTGTGTCTCTGTGTATGGGTGTGTATATGTGTGTTTTATGTGTTTGTATACCTGTGTGTGTCTCTGTGTACGGGTGTGTGTGTCTCTGTGTACGGGTGTGTGTGTATGTGTGTATATGTGTTTTATGTGTTTGTATTCCTGGTGTGTCTCTGTGTACGGGTGTGTGTGTCTCTGTGTATATGTGTGTTTTATGTGTTTGTATACCTGTGTGTGTCTCTGTGTACGGGTGTGTGTCTCTGTGTATATGTGTGTTTTATGTGTTTGTATCTCTGCTCCTGCAGGGCCTACAGTCTCTCTCGGTGGCCGACTCGCGGCTGCGTTCTCGCGGGACGGTTCTGGTGAACGCTCTGGGCTCCAACGCCTGCCTGCGCCGGGTGGACCTGAGCGGGAACAACATGGAGGACGTGGGAGCCAAGATGCTGAGCAAAGCCCTGCAGATCAACACGACACTGAGGTGAGACCTACAGGTCAACATTACACTGAGGTGAGACCTGCAGATCAACACTACACTGAGGTGAGACCTGCAGGTCAACACTACACTGAGGTGAGACCTACAGGTCAACACTACACTGAGGTGAGACCTGCAGATCAACACTACACTGAGGTGAGACCTACAGGTCAACACTACACTGAGGTGAGACCTACAGGTCAACACTACACTGAGGTGAGACCTACAGGTCAACACTACACTGAGGTGAGACCTACAGGTCAACACTACACTGAGGTGAGACCTGCAGATCAACACTACACTGAGGTGAGACCTACAGATAAACACTATACTGAGGTGAGACCTACAGATCAACACTACACTGAGGTGAGACCTGCAGGTCAACACTACACTGAGGTGAGACCTACAGATCAACACTACACTGAGGTGAGACCTACAGATCAACACTGCACTGAGGTGAGACCTACAGGTCAACACTACACTGAGGTGAGACCTTCAGGTCGACACTACACTGAGGTGAGACCTACAGGTCAACACTACACTGAGGTGAGACCTACAGATCAACACTACACTGAGGTGAGACCTACAGGTCAACACTACACTGAGGTGAGACCTACAAGTCAACACTACACTGAGATGAGACCTACAGATCAACACTACACTGAGGTGAGACCTACAGGTCAACACTACACTGAGGTGAGACCTACAGGTCGACACTACACTGAGGTGAGACCTACATGTCAACACTACACTGAGGTGAGACCTACAGGTCAACACTACACTGAGGTGAGACCTACAGGTCAACACTACACTGAGATGAGACCTGCAGATCAACACTACACTGAGGTGAGACCTGCAGGTCAACACTACACTGAGGTGAGACCTACAGATCAACACTACACTGAGGTGAGACCTACAGGTCAACACAACACTGAGGTGAGACCTACAGATCAACACTACACTGAGGTGAGACCTGCAGATCAACACTGCACTGAGGTGAGACCTACAGGTCAACACTACACTGAAATGAGACCTACAGGTCAACACGACACTGAGGTGAGACCTACAGGTCAACACTACACTGAGGATAGAGTCAGAGAGCTAGTGAGGAATGGACAGAGGGGAGGGGGGACAGACAGCATGTGGCGTATATTATTTAGACGCAAGTGGGAGTGTTTAGAGTCTCCAGTGTATCTCTGAGGATGAGGTAGGGTTGCAGGAGGTGAGGAAGGGGTCTGAAGTACGTTGCGTCTTTACATGTTTTGAATTAACCTTTCTTTCTCTCTTTCTCTGTAACTCCTTCTCTCTCTCTTTCTCTCTCTCTCTCTCTCTCTCTTCCTCTCGGGCACTCTTTGGCTGCAAGGAGTGTCACATGGGACCGTAACAACACCACGGCAACTGGGCTCCAGGATGTGGCCCGAGCTCTGGAACAGTGAGTTATACACACACATGTGCGCACAAACAAACACACACACACAGGTGTGTAGATGTGATGCAGGTGTGCATTGCTGACTGCTGGTTCAGACTGTACTATGACAGGTATAGATGTGTAAATCTCAATTCATTAAATTTAAAATTAATTGAGATTTAAATAAATAAATTCTGAAAGCACTAAACATATTATTATTATTATTGTTATTATTATTATTATTATTACTACTACTACTGCTATTATTCGTCCTAGTATTTGTAGTAATAGTTGGACTAGTAGTAGTAATAGTAGTACTAAAAGTAGTAGTAATACTAGGACTAACAGTAGTTGTAGTAGTAGTACTAGTATTAGTAGTATTTAGTAGTACTAACAGTAGTACTAGTAAAAGTCTGACTGTTAGTAGTAGTAATACTAGGACTAACAGTAGTAGTAGTAGTAGTAGTATTAGTATTAGTAGTAATAGTCGGACTAGTAGTAGTAATATCAGTACTAACTGTAATAGTAATACTTGGACTAACAGTAGTAGTATTGGCATTATTATTCATTCTGAAAATCTCAGAAACTCAGAAGGTGTGACGGTGGGGTGTGGGGTGGTGTGGACTGGCCTGTAATGTCTTACCTGTATGTACCCTTCAGCAACTTCACTCTGCAGTACATGCCCCTCCCCCTCAGTGATGTCACCCAGGCCTACCGCGGCTCCTCAGAGAAGACTGAGCAGGCGCTGACCAAGGTGGGTCAAACTCAGCGCCAAACTGGCTCCAGTGAACGGGAGGAACTCTTTTTCGCAGGAGTCAGGAACTCCATGAGCCTCCATTCCATGTCATATCCTCCTTAGGACCGGGAATGAATTTTTGTCCCCTGTAGGGGACACAAGCCTCATAATCTCATAATCTCAAGGACCCATACAGTATACCCTACTCTGCTGAAACCTAGACTGCGAGGTACGTTCAATAAAAATGAAATAAATAATATTTCAGTATTTTCACTGTGACATGTTTATTTTTTTATACAAATCGAGGCATTTTGTATTATGTCAAAAGAAAATATGTAAAAAAAAAAGCAGTTATTTTCTTCTGCCGAGTCTCAGGAGGATATCCTGGTGTTTTTGACTTGCTTGTGTTGGTGTGAAAAGAGCCGCGTTCCCGTGGAAACACTCGCTGTTTTCCTCAGTGGCGTCTTCTTCAGTCTTTCTCTCTCCGTCTCTCTCATTCCATCTGTCTCTCTCCATCTCTCTCACTCCATCTTTCTCTCTCTGTCTCTCTCTCATTTTCAATTTTGAATTTAAGCTGCTTTATTGGTATGAAATACAAATGTAATTATTGCCAAAGCAAACATCTCTCTCTCTCTCTGTCTCTCTCAGTGCAGTGTTAATGTCTCTCTCTCTCTCTCTCTCTCTCTCTCTCTCTCTCTCTCTCTCTCTCTGTCTCTCTCAGTGCAGTGCTAATGTCCCTCTCTCTCTCTCTCTCTCTCTCTCTCTCTCTCCGCCTCTCTCAGATCCAGCGCGCTCTGCTGAGGAATAATCAGACTCAGAGGTTCTCTCAGAGGCAGGCCCTCCGCCTCCACCAGGGCCTGGTCACCAGCACTGCTGAACAGGTCAGAGGTCATGGGGGCGCGGGGGGGGGGGGGGGGGGGGTGGGTGGAGCTGCTGGGAGTCAGGGCGCGGGGGGGGGGGGGGGGGGGGGGGGAGTGTGGACACCGAGGGCTGACTTGCACCACGTCGCACAGCACTTTCGACAAAACTACAGTCTTTGTCATCATCTGCAAAAAAGTGTCCCAAAACACTTTCTTTTTCCTCAACGATACGCACCGCTAGGATTTTGTTTATGTCAAGCAAATGAAAAAAAAATGTTTGTTTTTTTTTTTTTTTTTAAACGGTCGGGACGTTTGCCGTCTTGTTGCCATAGAGACAGCAGGCCCTTCCCTGCGGGCCTCTGCTGAGGCGTCGGTGCCAAGTGTCGTGCGACACCTTCGTTTCCGTCGAGCGGCGCTTTTCTGTGAAAGTGTCGCGCGGCGATGTATAAATTAGGCCGAAGTGTGCAAACACGCGGAGATAAACAGATAAATGGCGCCTGCCCGGCATTGCACTGCCGCCGTTTAGCAGATGCTCTCGTCTCCGGGGCAACCGACACACCTCTGCGCACAGCGTTCACACCGCATCCATTTATACGGCAATTTACCACAGCAAACGCAGCGGGAGTGGAGAGGGGGAGGAGCTAAGTCTATTTACCACAGCAAACGCAGCGGGAGTAGAGAGGGGGAGGAGCTAAGTCTATTTACCACAGCAAACGCAGCGGGAGTGGAGAGGGGGAGGAGCTAAGTCTATTTACCACAGCAACGCAGGGTGAGGGAGAGCTAGTCTATACCAAGAACGAGTGGAGTAGAGAGGGGGAGGAGCTAAGTCTATTTACCACAGCAAACGCAGCGGGAGTAGAGAGGGGAAGGAGCTAAGTCGCTATTTACTCTACTGCTAACTCAGCGTATCATCGTCGGCTATCTTCTTACCACACAACGCAGGTGGATGGAGAGTGGTGTGAGGAGCTAAGTCAGTCCAGGCATGCTGCGGGGTGAGAGGGGGAGGAGCTAGCATGTGCCACAGCAAGCAGGGGTGAGAGGGAGAGCAGGCTATACCCGCGCGCGTGAGTTGGAGAGTGGGGGGCGTAGTCTATTTTAGCAAACGCGCGGAGTGGGGGAGGAGTTAAGTTGTGTTGCCACAGCAATCGAGCTGGGTGTGGGGGGGAGTAGTCTATGTTGATCTAGTGTGTCCGAAGGGAGTGTGAGGTGGTGGAGCTAGTGTGATTTCGTGGTGGGTGGAGGGGGGTAGCTACAGTCGTGCGTTCTCCGTGAGTGTGAGTGTGTGTGTGTGTGTGTGTATACGTGCGTGCATGTGTGTGAGTGTGAGTGTGAGTGTGTGTGTGCATGTTGGTCTGTGTGTGTGTGTGTCTGAGTGTGTGTGTGCATGTTGATCTGTGTGTGTGTGTCTGAATGTGTGTGTGCATGTTGGTCTGTGTGTGTGCCTGCGCGTGTGTGTGTGTGTGAATACTGCTCTCTATTCCAGCTACCCCTGGTGAGCTGGCCATGTGCTCAGTAGACGGGTGTGGGTGTTTGGTGTGTGGCGGTGGTGTGTGTGTGTGTTGTGCTGGTGTGTGTGTGAGTTCGTGTTTGCATGTGTGGTCTGTGTTGTGACGTGCTGGTGTGTGTGTGCATGTTGATCTGTGTGTGTGTGTCTGTATGTGTGTGTGATGTGTGGTCTGTGTGTGTGCCTGCGCGTGTGTGTGTGTGTGTAATAACCCCTCTCTCTCTCTCTCTCTCTCTCAGCTCTACCCCTCTCTGTGTGAGCTGGCCCATGTGCTCTCAGTAGACGGGTGTGTGTGTGTGTGTGTGTGTGTGTGTGTGTGTGTGTGTGTGTGTGTGTGTGTGTGTGTGTGTGTGTCGGTGTGAGTGTGTGTGTGCGTGTGCGTGGGGTGCGTGTGTGTGTGTGTGTGTGTAATAACCTCTCTCTCTCTCTCTCTCAGCTCTACCCCTCTCTGTGTGAGCTGGCCCACGTGCTCTCAGTAGACGGGTGTGTGTGTGTGTGTGTGTCTGCATGTGTGTGTGTGTGTGTGTGTGTGGTGTGTGTGGTGTGCGGTGTGTGTGTGTGTGTGTGTGTGTGTGTGTGTGTGTGTGTGTGTGTGTGTAATAACCTCTCTCTCTCTCAGCTCTACCCCTCTCTGTGTGAGCTGGCCCATGTGCTCTCAGTAGACGGGCCGGTCAGACAGAAGCTGGACTCGCTGGCAGGAGAACTGGCCAAAGCAGCGGACAAAGAGCTGCAGGTACAGCCTGCCTCTGATTGGACGCCTCCTGTTATGATGTATTTATTGTATTTATTGATTGGCTGCCCTGTCTCAGGTGATCGTGGACTCCATGGTCTTATGCAATGTGCTGATTGGTCAGTTGGTTTGTGATGGGCTCATTGATTGGCTGCCCTGCCCCAGGTGATCGTGGACTCCATGGTGTCGCTCTGTCGGGAGCTCTGCCCTCTCTCCTCCTCGGCGGCCGAGCGCCTGACTCCACCCCTCTCCTCCGTCTCCGAGCGCGTCTCTATCCCTCGCTCCACCATCCGCTCCGCCCTGATGGAGAGAGCAGCACAGGACATCCACCGAGCTCTGGAGTGAGAGAGGGAGGGAGGGAGGGGAGGGGGAGAGGGAGAGGAGAGGAGGGAGGGAGGGAGGGAGGGGAGGGGAGGAGGGGGGAGGAGGAGGGAGGGAGAGGAGAGGGAGTGGGGAAGGAGGGGAGAGAGGAGGGAGAGAGAGAGAGAGGGAGGGATGAGAGGGAGTGAGGAGGGAGGAGAGAAAGAGGAGGAGGAAGGGAGAATGAGTGGGGGAGAGAAGGGAGGGATGGATGAAGAGAGATGAAGAGGGAGGGGAGGGAGAGAAATAGAGTGAAGGAGGAAGGGGGGATGGGGGAGTGGGGGAGGTAGAAAGGGAAGTAAGGGAGAGGGACAGAAATAGGGAGTGGAGGATGCGGGGTGAGAGGAGCGAAGGAGGAAGAGAAATAGAGAGTGAGTGAGAGAGAGGGGGAGAGACAGCTACAGAAATAGAGAGAGGGAGAATATGGAGATGAGGGAGAAGGAGAAGAGAGGGAGGCTGTGAGGGAGTGAAAGAAGGGAGGGAGGAAAGGAAGGAGAAGAGAAGATAGAATACAGTCACCCCTTCCAGTCCTTTTCAATGCAGTCGCATGTGTTCTGCTCTTCTCCTGTCTGTCACAGGGAGGTGAAGCTGTCGGTGGTCTCCTATCTGACGAACTCCATAGTGGATCAGATTCTGCAGGAGCTCTACAGCACACACAAAGCCCTGGTACAGCCCCACCACTGCGTCTGCAGCCCTCCAACACTGTCTGTCTGTCTGTCTGTTTGTCTGTCTGCAGCCCTCCGGCACTGTCTGTCTGTCTGTCTGTCTGCTGCCCTCCAGCACTCTCTGTCTGTCTGTCTGTCTGTCTGCAGCCCTCCTGCACTGTCTGTCTGTCTGTCTGGGTTTCTGTCTGTCTGTCTGTCTGTCTGTCTGCAGCCCTCCTGCACTGTCTGTCTGTCTGTCTGCCTGTCTGGGTTTCTGTCTGTCTGCAGCCCTCCGGCACTGCCCATCTGTGTGTCTGTCTGTCTGTCTGTTTGTCTGCCCATCTGGGTTTCTGTCTGTCTGTCTGCCCGTTTGTGTTTCTGTCTGTCTGTCTGCCTGTCTGTGTTTCTGTCTGTCTGCCCATCTGGGTTTCTGTCTGTCTGTCTGCCCGTTTGTGTTTCTGTCTGTCTGTCTGTGTTTCTGTCTGTCTGACTGCCTGTCTGTGTTTCTGTCTGTCTGTCTGCCTGTCTGTGTTTCTGTCTGTCTGTCTGTGTTTCTGTTTGTCTGTCTGCCTGTCTGTGTTTCTGTCTGTCTGTCTGTCTGCCTGTGTTTCTGTCTGTCTGTCTGTGTTTCTGTCTGTCTGTCTGCCTGTCTGTGTTTCTGTCTGTCTGTCTGTCTGTCTGTGTTTCTGTCTGTCTGTCTGTCTGTCTGTGTTTCTGTCTGTCTGTCTGCCTGTCTGTGTTTCTGTCTGTGTTTCTGTCTGTCTGTCTGTCTGCCTGTGTTTCTGTCTGCCTGTCTGTCTGTGTTTCTGTTTGTCTGTCTGCCTGTCTGTGTTTCTGTCTGTCTGTCTGTGTTTCTGTCTGCCTGTCTGTGTTTCTGTCTGTCTGTCTGTCTGTCTGTGTTTCTGTCTGTCTGTCTGCCTGTCTGTGTTTCTGTCTGTCTGTCTGCCTGTCTGTGTTTCTGTCTGTCTGTCTGTCTGTCTGTGTTTCTGTCTGAGCGCTGTCTCTCCTGTGTTTCTGTCTGAGCGCTGTCTCTCCTGTGTTTCTGTCTGAGCGCTGTCTCTCCTGTGTTTCTGTCTGAGCGCTGTCTCTCCTGTGTTAGAGTCGGCAGGTGTCTCAGGTGAAGCCCTGGGATGAGACCGGGACAGGGAGGAGATCTCACAGACACCGAGACTCCCTGGACATCACTGACGAAGAGCTGGGGACCAGCATCGTGAGTGTGTGTGTGTGTGTGTGTGTCTGTCTGTGTCTATGTGTGCATGTGTGTGTGTGTGTGTGTGTGTCTGTCTGTGTCTATGTGTGCATGTGTGTGTGTGTGTGTGTGTGTGTGTCTGTCTGTGTCTATGTGTGCATGTGTGAGTGTGTGTGTGCATGTGCACATGTGTGTGTGTGTGTGTGTGTGTGTGTGTGAGACTGCATGAATCTGCTTCAGTCTAACTGGCTTGCTCTCACACCTGTAGGACACTATTGCTATAAAGAAGAGGAGCTCCAGGACAAGACGAATCCGCCCCGTGTCCACCAGACTGAGTGAGTCTGTCCTCAAACAAACTCAACCCCACTCAACCATCCTCAACCCAATTCAACCCCATTCAACCACACTCAACCCAATTCAACTCCAATCAACCCCATTCCGCCATGTTTACTTGCAGGTTAACTTTGGCTAAAGTTACACTCTCTAATTACTTACAAGCTACTGCTAGTTTAAGAGTCTTAAATCTAGAGTCTTACCTCCCAAATACATATATGCATTTGTGTGTATGTGTGTGTGTGTGTGCATGTGTATGTGTGAGATAAAGTAGCATAATGTGGTGTGGGTCTTCCAGTATTTTTCAGGGTACATTTTCATCACATTAGCCATTTAAAGAGTTTCAGCCAAGGCCCAGTTCTGACAGTGTTGCTCCAGCAGAGCCAAATTTTGCTGCAGTGCTTGTATTGAGACCAATTGCAGGGTTGTTCCTCTGTACACAGGGAAGAGTTTCAGCTATGTGTGGAAAGAGGCCAGAGCTTGCAGGCTAATCCAACAGCACCACCCTCTACTTAATTGCATTACTGTTGTAAATATTGAACTGTGCTCCATTGAGATTAAAGCCGTCTAAATGTCATGGCCTCTATCAGTTGATCAATGTCAAGCTCTCTGAAGCCACTCTCTTTTTTCTGTTTTTTTTTCTTCTAATCTCTCCTCTTTTTTTCCTTTTCTCTCTTTCTCTGCTTTTCGTCCCTCAGGTCTGGGTGATGACTCCAGTGCCTCCCCTCCGTCTTCAGTACCGCCACACTCCGCCCCCCTCTCTCGCTCTGCATCATGGGAGTGTCTGTCTGCCCTGCCTACCCAGGGTGCACCTCTGCATCATGTGACCAGGGTTAGGCCGAGGCCACCGCGGAAGCACCGGAGAGGACACGCCCCTCCTGAAGCAGTGAGACCAGTGACCCCTGACCCCTCATATCACAGATAATGGCCAACAGAGGTGGCCATCCCAGGTCCTGGATGGGCCGCAGGGTCTGCTGGTTTTTGTTGCTACTTTGATCAATTGATCAATTAAATTACACAGTTAACTCGCCTCACCTGGTTTCTTGGGTCTAAAGCACCTGTTGTATTTAAGGTGAAAACAGAAACCAGACCCTGCGGCTACCCAAGGCCACCTTTGATGTAGACCCACCAGATTCTCACCTTTCTATCCATAACTACAGAAGCTATATCTCTCTATTTTTCACCTTAAAAACGTTCCAATTAATGCTTCTTTTGAAAATCCAGTAAGGGTGTCACAGTACAGTACAGTGGCAGTGGGTACTCTGCGACATAGCTCAGGAGGTAAGAGCGGTTGTCTGGCAGTCGGAGGGTTGCCAGTTCGATCCCCGCCCTGGGCATGTCGAAGTGTGCTTGAGCAAGACACCTAACCCCTAACTGCTCTGGTGAATGAGAGGCATCAATTGTAAGGCGCTTTGGATAAAAGCGCTATATAAATGCAGTCTGCTTACCAGTCCATTTACTCATTACTGCAATATCACACCTGAAACTCAACCAGAACCTCCTGTAGTCAAGAAACACTGGTCATTGTCAGTATGCAGGAGCTGAGTATGCGGTTGGACTATAGAAGCTGTGCTATTTCTGTTTCGACAGCCTCAGACAAGGGGAGAAAAGGGAAAAGGAGGAGGGGTTGGAAAGAGTATTCAAATTGCCTTGCTTAGATCTGCCCGCCTGCCTGCAGTGGCGGAGTCCTGGGATTCCCAGCGTTTTGGGGCTACTGGTCGTACTGAGGAGCTGATGAAATGCGTTCGCCTTTGAACGAGAGACGAAAATTAGCCTCGCCGCGGCGGGCCTTCTGTCTCAGAGTCTGCGGTGCCGTTTTGAAGGGGGGCTGACTGGCACCCGGGGGGGGGGGGGGGGGGCGCGGCCGACTCCCACATGACCGATAACGGCAGCCGGCTGTTTCCTGGTCCCGTAACAGGAAGTAACATTATCCTGTTCCGCTGAACGAATACGAATTGGGCAAGGTCTCCTTGAGGGGGGGGGATCTCGTGAAGGAGGATCAGTCGGCCTTCCCTGAGAACCTCCTCCGTGAGCCTGACCGTCCTGTGAAACTACAAAAGCTTTTTTCCCCTCTCTGAGTTTTAAACGTCAATCAGTGTGCTTTATTGATTGATTGATTGATTGATTTATAAAAGTGGGTTACCCTTGCTGCCCTGTGGGCGTGCATCTATGGTATTGCTGTAGAACTCTTCCAGAAGTTGTATACTCCAGACTGAAGCCTGAGTTTTGAGCTGTGGTTCCTGGATTTTCTGAGGCAAAAAAAAAAAGAATGGTTACATTTTAAACCAAGGCTGCCCAACCCTGTTCCTGGAGATCTACCCTCCTGTAGGTTTTCAGCCCTAACAAAGCACACCTCGATCTGCAGATAGAGATCTTGTTGAGCTGCTAATTGGTAGAATCAGGTGTGCCAAATTAGGGTTGAAATGAAAACCTACAGGACAGTAGATCTCCAGGAGCAGGGTTGGACGGCCCCGTTTTACGTGAATGTTCCTCTATGTCATGTGATCATATCCCAATCCACCTCAACTCTTTCCACCACCGAAGAGTTACCACATTCCCAAATTTTTAGAGTCGTGGAATTAGGCAGATTAAGGGTCAGTTCCCACGTTCCTAGTTTGGGAGTCACGGAATTAGGGAAAGTAAGGGTCAATTTCCACATTCCCACGGTGTGGGAATCGCAGACATTAGGGAGAGGAATAACGATTAACCATACATCTAAGTTCCCCACATCGTGGTTACCCTGCGAATCAGCCATATTAAAGTAACACCTGAGTACTTAATACCTGAGGTGCACTTGCGTTTTTAAGTGGCTGCTGCATGATCTGCCTCTGCTTTCTCGTTGACCTGAGCCTGCTCAACTTTCGAAAGGCAAAGCAAGCCGGGCTAATTGGGGTTAAGAGGTGGTTTTCACGCGTGGGTGCCTCTTAACATCAGCTGCCAGTAAACTGCTTTTGTATTGCTGCGAAGGGCAAGTTGTGACTCAGAGTGGATATTTTTACTGATGCAATTCAAGTGCCATGCCTCAGGGTACCAAGTGAAGATTTATATGTGTGAATCATTTTCTCTTTCTCTCACTTTTACTCTCTCTCTCTCTCTCTCTCTCTCTCTCTCTCTCTTTCTCTCTAGCACTGCACAGAAAATGGAGCCGTTACTCCTCTCGATGATGGACTGCCTGATTTTTATACCAAGAGAGTCCTGCCTGGCAGGTGCAACATACGCACACACACGCGCACACACGCACTCACTCTCACACACACACACACGCACTCACACACACACACACACACACACATACTCACATACACACACGCACTCACACACACACACACACGGACTCACACACACACACTCACATACACACACGCACTCACACACATACACACACACACACACACACACACTCACACACACACACACCCACACACTCATGCACACAAACACATACAATTGTAAGTATGTATGTACCATTTATTGTAAAGCGTCTTTGAGACCATGAAAAGCGTTATATAAAATACATTTATTATTATTATTATTATACACACATGCTTCTGACAGAATGGTGGCTCTTTCTCTCTCTCATTCTTACAGCCAGCTTTCATCTCTTCACCAAGCTCAGTCCTTCAGAAGAAAGAAGAGACGCAGTATGCTGTCAATCTTTGGTTTCCGTAGGAACCGCAACTCTACAGTCTCCACTCAGGAGTCCACGGCGGCGGCAGGTGCCTGTGGAGAGGAGCCCAGGACAGTGGCGTCTGCTCCCAGCAGGTACAGCACTTCAGCTGTGTGGAGCAGTGGTCTGAGCAGCAGTGTGGAGCAGTGGTCTGAGCAGCAGTGGTCAGAGCAGCAGTGTGGAGCTGTGGTCAGAGCAGCAGTGTGGAGCAATGGTCTGAGCAGCAGTGTGGAGCAGTGGTCTGAGCAGCAGTGTGGAGCAGTGGCCAGAGCAGCTGTGTGGAGCAGTGGCCAGAGCAGCAGTGTGGAGCAGTGGCCAGAGCAGCTGTGTGGAGCAGTGGCCAGAGCAGCTGTGTGGAGCAGCGGTCAGAGCAGCAGTGTGGAGCAGTGGCCAGAGCAGCAGTGTGGAGCAGTGATCTGAGCAGCATTGTGGAGTAGTGGTCAGAGCAGCAGTGTGGAGCAGTGGTCAGAGCAGCAGTGTGGAGCAGTGGTCAGAGCAGCAGTGTGGAGCAATGGCCAGAGCAGCAGTGTGGAGCAGTGGCCGGAGCAGCAGTGTGGAGCAGTGGCCAGAGCAGCTGTGTGGAGCAATGGTCTGAGCAGCTGTGTGGAGCAGTGGCCAGAGCAGCTGTGTGGAGCAGTGGCCAGAGCAGCTGTGTGGAGCAGCGGTCAGAGCAGCAGTGTGGAGCAGTGGTTTGAGCAGCTGTGTGGAGCAGTGGTCTGAGCAGCATTGTGGAGTAGTGGTCAGAGCAGCAGTGTGGAGCAGTGGTCACAGCAGCAGCGTGGAGCAGTGGTCAGAGCAGCAGTGTGGAGCAGTGGTCTGAGCAGCAGTGTGGAGCAGTGGTCAGAGCAGCAGTGTGGAGCAGTGTTCAGAGCAGCAGTGTGGAGCAGTGGTCTGAGCAGCAGTGTGGAGCAGTGGTCAGAGCAGCTGTGTGGAGCAGTGGTCAGAGCAGCAGTGTGGAGCAGTGGTCTGAGCAGCAGTGTGGAGCAGGGGTCTGAGCAGCTGTGTGGAGCAGTGGCCAGAGCAGCTGCGTGGAGCAGCGGTCAGAGCAGCAGTGTGGAGCAGTGGCCAGAGCAGCAGTGTGGAGCAGTGATCTGAGCAGCATTGTGGAGTAGTGGTCAGAGCAGCAGTGTGGAGCAGTGGTCTGAGTAGCAGTGTGGAGCAGTGGTCAGAGCAGCAGTGTGGAGCAATGGCCAGAGCAGCAGTGTGGAGCAGTGGCCGGAGCAGCAGTGTGGAGCAGTGGCCAGAGCAGCTGTGTGGAGCAGTGGTCTGAGCAGCTGTGTGGAGCAGTGGCCAGAGCAGCTGTGTGGAGCAGTGGCCGGAGCACCAGTGTGGAGCAGTGGCCAGAGCAGCTGTGTGGAGCAGTGGTCTGAGCAGCTGTGTGGAGCAGTGGCCAGAGCAGCTGTGTGGAGCAGTGGCCAGAGCAGCTGTGTGGAGCAGCGGTCAGAGCAGCAGTGTGGAGCAGTGGTCTGAGCAGCTGTGTGGAGCAGTGGTCTGAGCAGCAGTGATCTGAGCAGCATTGTGGAGTAGTGGTCAGAGCAGCAGTGTGGAGCAGTGGTCAGAGCAGCAGTGTGGAGCAGTGGCCAGAGCAGCAGTGTGGAGCAGTGGTCAGAGCAGCAGTGTGGAGCAGTGGTCAGAGCAGCAGTGTGGAGCAGTGGTCAGAGCAGTAGTTTTTCTAATGGTTCTGCAGGAAAGGCTTTTAGCAGATAAGAGTTAAGTTGATATTCAATATCTGGCAGTCTTTCCATCCATTTAATAGATCCATTTCTGTCCTCCTCCCTCCCCCCACAGTTCTGCTACAGAGAACATATACGCTATCCCCCACCGTGCAAGGGATTGTGGGAAAGCAGATCCCCCCAGGGATGAGGCTAAGGGAAAAGAAGAGGAACAGAAGGGGGAGGGCCAGCTGGAGGCTAAACCAATGCCTGGGGTGGGGGGAGGCAAATCCCCCTGCTTCTCACAGAAAGAGGTAGTGTGGTACATTCCTCAGTGTAGATCATACCAATATAGTGGCCTAACATGGGTGGGATGAGGGGGTACACACACACACACATTCAAACGCACATGCACACACAAACACACACACCTACACATGCACACACGAACAAACACACACCTACGCACACACACACACACGCACACGCTCACTCACACTCACACACACACACACACATGCACACGCGCACACACACAAGCACTCCGTCACACACAAATGCACCCACTCACACACACACACACTCACTCACCCACACACACACATACACACACACGCACACGCACTCACTCACACACACACATGCACACGCACTCACACACACACACGCACTCACTCACACACACACACGCACATGCACACACAAACACACACACACACACATGCAAACACAAACAAACACACACCTACGCACACACAAACAAACACACACTCACATACTCGCGTACGCACGCACACATCCCATCCCCCCCGTCTCTCCCTGTTCCAGGGATCGGGGCAGGACACGGAGACAGACAAACCCACAGACCCAGACGGGCCAGCAGACGAGCCGGAGGAGACGGACCAGGGCGGGGACGACCGACAGACGGACAGACAGACGCCACACCCGCAGACTGAGGACCAGAGGGGCCCCAGGACCCCCGTGGACGTGCTGGCTTCCCCGGGGCCGGGGCCGGAGACGGAGACGGACAGACGGACAGGGGCCACGCCCACAGAGGAGCATTGTGGGGACATCGCGAGCGGGCCGAGGCCAGACCCCCCGCCGCAGAGCGCCAAGCCCAGCCTGGCCCATATGAGGCAGCGCCACCTGCAGCAGAGCTCGGGTATTGCACCACGTCAAACGCATCGTTCTGGCAAAATGTCTGCCTGGGTTTGGGTTGTTGTGTTCGCTTATGTTTGCTCTCCTTTTTTTTCTGCAGAGTCATCTGTGGAAGGAGAGTTAGCAGTGGGGAGAGAGAAAGAGGTGGAGGAGGAGGAGGAGGAGGAGGAGAGAGGTAGCAAAACAGAGGGACATCCT
>NC_057940.1:3687442-3732442 GCF_018555375.3 Anguilla rostrata | reverse complement strand
ATTCTGTTTTCATAAGAACTATTATTATTATTATTATTATTATTATTATTATTGTTATTATTATTATCAGGTTTGCATTGATGTTTATGTTATTGATCTGTGATCAGTGTCAATATAGTTTGCTGTAGCCTGAATTTGCACTGAGTTGTTGATAATCCTTGTCTGAAGCGAGATGATTTATATCTTTTGGCTTTTCTGGACTGAAATGCAATATATTTTATAAAAATCCGTGTGAGAGGATGAATATTAATGAATAAAGAGGGAGGCTCTGTCCTATGGTCAGCACTGTGTCATCATTTCCCCCATGAGTGATGGGCAGGAGCAGCCAATAAGGGACTGCGTTCCTACTTCCTGTCCCGCCCACAAGCCATGTCTAGGCACTCTTTCCTGTGGTCAACACTGCATCATCATTTCCCCCATGAGTGATGGGCAGGAGCAGCCAATAAGGGACTGCTTTCCTACTTCCTGTCCCTCCCACAAGCCATGTCTAGGCACTCTTTCCTGTGGTCACCACTGCATCACCATTTCCCCGATGAGTGACAGGCATAAGGAAGCCAATAAGGGACTGCTTTCCTACTTCCTGTCCCGCGCACAAGCCATGTCAAGGCACTCTTTCCTGTGGTCACCACTGCATCCTTCGATGAGTGCAGGCTAGGAAGCCAAAGGATGTTCACTCCTGGTCTGCACATGCTGTCAGGACGTCCGCCCCTCTCGTGCTCCTCGGACTGAGGACAAGGATCGGGATCTCAGGAGGTCCGCCACTTTTCGTCTGCTCATTGGAGACTGAGGCATACGGAGGTCTGGAAATGCTTCACGAGATCTGAGAGCAGACCTTTGCAGTATCACACATGAACACATTAAGTCCAGTTCACGCAGTAAGCATTACTGTGACCTAACCAATGCTAAGTCAAACACACACTCACACACACACATGCACATACATTCATATGTCAACACATGTAAGCATGAATGACCATTATAGTTCTACGCAGGTACATTACTGACCTTCATAGCCAAGCTTAAGTTTTCCAAACACTGACACTGCCACTTGAACAGCACCTCACACTGCCATACATTCTTATCCTACATTCACACATAAACTCGCATATGCATGCACATGTATGCATGTACACACATGAACATGCACAGTGAAGTGAGAGCGGAGGGCCATGAAGATGAGAGCTGAGAGGACCCTGGTGAAACAGCAGAGGGCGCCAGAGATCTTCAATCGAAAGAGAGCACTGCGGGTCAGCCGTAGACAAGCCCAGAGCTTTGCTGCTCCAGTGGAGGGGATTTCCTGAAATGTGGCTAATGGATTTCAACCAATAAGAATGCTATGATGGGAAGAATGCACCATTTTCATTGGTTCAGCCCATAGCCCGCTGTTAGAGGACCCAATGAGAGCAGAGCTGTGTCTGAAACAGCTTTCTGGCCAACTATTGAGTATACAAGTTGTATACAAGACACTCACTCTGAATAAGGGTGTTTGCTAAGCACATGAATAATGATTATTATTTATAATTACCATTGTTCATCTGCTTAGTGATAGTGTGACTTTTATCCTTTCGATCTGTGACCTCTGACCTTTGACCTTTGGTCAGATTAGTGTTCACTGTGTGAACTAAACTGGGTTCTTGGCTGGAAATAGCTGTACAAAATAAGTATTGTATCTTATTGAACCTGTGTTTAGTAGTTGTCTATGACCATGAAATGCACTTTTTGTACGTCGCTTTGGATAAAAGCGTCTGCCAAATAAATGTAATGTAATGTGACCCCCACGGGAGTCATTGGGGGGGCCCGCTGACTTCCATAGTTCCACTCTTCACCCCCAGGGGGCAGCACTGCATCCAAATGTAACCCAGGTGGCATCGCTGGGCCTGTTCTTGTGGAAATGAAAAACAGGAGAAGGGGCGGATGTGGTCTACGCTCTCTCACAGGCCCCCACAGTTACACCCCACAGGCACAACACCTGTTACAGCAAGAGCCAATAAAATGGGTGGAACCTCCACCGGCACCTACACTCTCTAAACAAAAGTGTGAAAAAATGCCTGTAAGGTACAAATACCTGTGACTGCAGTGGGCACTCTATAAAACCTGCCATATACTTTTATTTCTGAGAGGGAACACAGACTGTGCTGTCTTATCCACCCCCTACCTGCCCCCCACCTCAAACCCCCACCGTCCCCAAGTGCACATAAACACTTCTGCCATGCTAAATCTCTATATTTGAAAATTGATATACCGAAAACCTAGAGAGGGCGTATTAAAGTATTCAAGAAAAAAGACACTGTGGTATTTTGTCCGAAGTGGGGATTCATATGGTAAAGAGCGAATTGGTTATCAGTAACGTAACAGAACAGCTGAGACACTGACCCAATTCAAACGACGACTGAAGACTCACATCTTCAGGCTGCACCTCTCCCCATCCCTCCCTACCCCCCTGTAAATGACTGTAAGCTTAGGGTTGTAACTAGGCAGCTGTTTCGTAGGTGACTTAGGTGCATTACCTGTCGTAACTACTGCTTGTATTTTTTCCATAGACTGCGTTGTTGCCGTTCTCGTTGTGTTAGTGTTAATCAGTTTAACCTTCAGGGTCCAAGTTGAACTATGCGGTTGTTCCCTGCACTTGGACCGGTACTTCTCTCTAGGGGTTTCGTCATACTTGTTCCTGGTTATGGTTATAGACTTTGTTGTACGTCGCTCTGGATAAGAGCGTCTGCCAAATGCCTGTAATGCAATGTAATGCAATGATGTCACACGTTGGTATAAAAATCGGCATCGCGTACCTGAAGAAGCCTTTGCTTCACGTGGTTCCTGGGGCTGAGGCAAAAGATACATCGTTGTCAATAAAAGCAGAAGTCAAGTGCATGAAAGTGTCAGACACCAGTTCCTGAATTTAAACCCACCGTGACCGTAAGGACACAGCAGGGATGCATGTTTGTGGTTTAATTGTTGATCATGGGGACCAGTGTTTGTGGTTTAAATGTTGACCATTTAGCAGAGTGTTGGTGGTTTAAATGTTGACCATGGGGACCAGTGTTTGCGGTTTAAATGTTGACCATTTAGCAGAGTGTTTGTGGTTTAATTGTTGACCATGGGGACCAGTGTTTGTGGTTTAAATGTTGACCATGGGGACCAGTGTTTGTGGTTTAAATGTTGACCATTTAGCAGAGTGTTTTTTTGGTGTTAAATGTTGACCTTTTGCAGGGGGAGCCAGCGTGTTTGTGGTTTAAATGTTGACCATTTAGCAGAGTGTTTGTGGTTTAAATGTTGACCATTTAGCAGAGTGTTTGTGGTTTAATTGTTGACCATGGGGACCAGTGTTTGCGGTTTAAATGTTGACCATTTAGCAGAGTGTTTGTGGTTTAATTGTTGACCATGGGGACCAGTGTTTGTGATATAAATGTTGACATCTGTGACCAGTGTTTGTGGTTTAAATGTTGAGCACTGAGAAGAGTGTTTGTGGGTTTTTACCATCTTTATTGATATGAAAAGAGTGTGACTCACCCCTGCTGGGCTGTGTGTTCGACTGACTAGAGGACACAATGAGATTCATTACTGTCCTTAGTGAGAGAACCTGACACCTCTGGCCTGGAGAGAGGAGTGAGAGAAGATAGAGAGAAAGATAGAAGGTAGAGAGAGAGAGAGAGAGAGATGGAAGCCAGGGCACAGAGAGAGGACACTGACAGATGTAATTTAATGACCTGGTCCTTGACATCGTAAAAAGCTGAAGAGAGGTAATTAGTTTTTTACTGCGTGTATTTCCACAGCAATAGTGTGTGTGTGCGTGTGTGTGTGTATGTGAGAGAGAGAGAGAGAGAGAGAGATAGTACCCAACAGAATATAGTACACATAATTAGATACATACATGCATACATACATACATGTCAATATACATTCATGCATACATACAAAAACAACAGGCAGATTGTCAGGGTTTATATTTTGGAAATGTGGGATTATGGAACTGATTTTGAGGAAATTAGTTTCCCTGAAGAGCCGGACTCCACTGTGACTAGAGCAGATTAGCAGCTTATCAGCCAGGTGTGTATGTGAGCGAGCATGTATGTGTGTGAGTGTGTGTGTGTGAGTGTGTGTGTGTGTGTGTGTGTGTGTGTGTGTGAGTGTGTGTGTGTGTGTGTGTGCTTTATTAGCAGAACGCTGTCGTTTGCTTTTCCAGTCCCATTTTTTAATGTTTTCATTCTAAAAAAACACCACTCAAATCTGACAACACTTCCTCCTTCTTCTCTTTATGTTTGGACGTCCCTCCCCTCTACCCCCCCCCCTCCCCCCTGTGACTTCTTGCACCTGTTTTCCTTCCCACTGTGGAGCAGTGTACCGGGTGACCAGTGAATCTTATTGCCCCGCCACCCACCTGAAGCACATGACACGATCGTCAGGGTTACGCAATTCAAACGGGCTCATCTCTGGTAGCGAGCAAAAAATAAATAAATAAAGCTCCTTAGCCTTTTTACCAGTTTTCCTAGTCATTTTATGAGAAACACAACATGGACCCAGAAGGCAAAAGAGAGAGAGAGAGAGATTAGCTACCCATTAGAGTGGGGCAACATGTCCAGTTGTGCTTGCTGAATGTGCCTAATAACATTGAAAATTACATTTACATTATTTATGCATTGATGTAGAACACATTTTCATGCCTAACGCATGCAGTATGAATTAATCAGTCCTGCTAATACTCTCAGCCTGTTTTTTTTTTCTGAAGGAAGCAATTTAATTATGACAGTATAGACACACTGAACAGTACATTAACATCCAGAGGGGGAGGGATGAGTGTGAGTGTGTGTGTGTGAGAGAGAGAAAGTAAAGGAGAGTCAGAGAGGTGAGAGAGATAGAGAGAGAGATTCAGAAGGATAGAGAGAAAGAGGGAGAGATTCAGAAAGAGGGATAGATTCAGGAGAATAGAGAGAAAGAGAGAGATTCAGAGGGATAGAGAGAAAAAGAGAGATTCAGAGGGATAGAGAGAAAGAGGTAGAGTTTCAGAGAGGTAGAGAGAAAGAGGGAGAGAGTCAGGAGGGTAGAGAGAAAAGAAAAGAGATTTGAAGGTAAGAGAAAGGGATGATTCCTGGAGTTAGGCAGGAGAGAAATCAAACGTTCGTGAACTGGGATCATCGTCGTGTACCCGGATTCAGGATGGGATGACTCCAAACCGTCGCTGAACACTGGATCTCTGTCTTTTACTTCAGTTCGCCATACTTTCCTTCCGCACTGTTTATCTGTTCTTTCTGTCATCCCCTTTCTTCTCTGCCTTCCTCCTCTCTTCTCTCGCTCACTCGTCATCTTTTGCGTATTATACGCCGTATGTTTGTGTGTGTGTGAGAATAGAATGTTCCATGCAGAATTCTGTTTGTGTTTGTCCGAGCGTGTTGCGCTGTGCGTTACAACATTAAGCGTGTTGTGTTGTGGCAGGATGTGTGAAGATTATTTGCTTAATTAGTGTCTATTTAAACAGGTGGATTTCGCAATTATTATGTATCAAGACGTTCCATTGGGAATACATGCGTGTATATATAGAATACATTTAAATATTAATACAAATTTAAATCTCTCTCTCACATCTCATTTAAGTTAGATAAAACTTCATTCAATTAATTGGATTTATTAAAATGGGTAATTATTTCATGATGTATTTGAACAGAATAGCAACACTTTGTGAACGACCTTTAGGGGCTTTATCCTCCTTGAAATCCTGAAACCTGGCCACAAAAAGTACATTTTTGTCGTAAATCAAGTGTCTGGGATGACAAAAAAAAAAACTTTTAAAAAAATTTCTTCTTTTATTTTATTGATTGTCGATTGTCGTGTGGGTTTCAGCATCGTAGAATGTATGGTTCTTGGGATTAAGACTCACGTACCAAACACCGAAAATGAATTGTCGGATCTGAGGAGGCCGAACTAGAAAGCATTTTGATGATGAAGATGAAGAAGCATTTCTTTCTTGGCTGGACCGCAACAGCGCGGGCCAGCCCTACAAACGCGAATGTCAGTGACTGACTGAGCAACTGAGTGATGAGGTTACACCATTGGTCGGCCGAGTTACGAAGTTACGCCATTGGTTCGGCCGGATCACGTGTGTTAGGTCCGGCCATACACGAGGTTTATAACCTGGTCTTGTTTCGCTTTGCGGGCTCTCTGTCTGTCTGTCTGTCTGTCTGTCTGTCTGACTGTCTGTCTGTCTGACTGTCTGTCTGACTGTCTATCTGACTGTCTGACTGTCTGTCTGTCTGTCTGTCTGTCTGTCTGTCTCTCAGCGCCGCGGTCATGCCGGCCATAGTGAACCTGCTGTTCAACACGGTCTCCACGAACACCACCATCGCCTTCTCGCTGGTGCTGCCGCTGGTGAGCGTGCTGTCGCTGCTGGTGGGGGTCGGGGGCCACCTGCTGGTGTGGCTGGTGCTGATGAGGAGCCCGCGGCGCCGGTCCAGGCCCAGCTCGGTGCTGCTGCTCAACCTGAGCCTGGCGGACCTGTGCGCGCTGCTCACGCTGCCCTGCGTGCTGCTGAGCGCCAGCTCCCAGGGCTGGCAGCTAGGGGGCGCCATCTGCGTGCTGCTGGGCTTCGTCACCTCGCTCACCGCCGGCGTGGACATCTTCAGCCTGGCCGCCCTGTCCGTGCTGCGCTACCGCATCGTGGCCCCGCCCACACACCGGCCCGTGCGCCCCACGCAGGTGTGAGTATCTCCCCCACGCAGGTGTGAGTGTCTCCCCCATACAGGTGTGAGTATCTCCCCCATACAGGTGTGTGTATCTCACACATACAGGTGTGTGTATCTCTCCCATACAGGTGTGTGTATCTCACACATACAGGTGTATTTCTCACACATACAGGTGTGAGAGTCTCTCTCTCTCTCATACAGGTGTGAGTATCTCCCCCATACAGGTGTGAGTATCTCCCTCATACAGGTGTGGGTATCTCCCCCATACAGGTGTGTGTATCTCACACATACAGGTGTGAGTGTCTCTCTTTCTCATACAGGTGTGAGTGTCTCTCTTCCATACAGGTGTGAGTATCTCCCCCATACAGGTATATCGCTCGCACATACAGGTGTGAGTGTTTCTCTCCCATGCAGGTGTGAGTGTCTCTCTCCTATACAGGTGTGAGTGTCTCTCTCTCATACAGGTGTGAGTATCTCCCCCATACAGGTGTATCTCTCACACATACAGGTGTATCCTTCTCTCCATGCAGGTGTGAGAATCTCTCCCCAACACAAGTGCGAGTAACCATGCCTATATCGTTTAACACATCTCTCTCCCTCTCTCTCACCCTCCCTCTCTCCATCTCTCCCTCTCCCCTCCCCACCCCCCTCTCCCCCCCCCCCCCTTAGCGCCGGCACGGTGGCGGTGATCTGGCTGGTCTCCGTGACGATGGCCCTGCCGAAGGTGACGTACATCCGGTTCGACGGCGGGTGCAAGTGGTCGGTGGACCGGGGCCAGTGGCTGGGCTTCCTGGTGCCGGCGTTCCTGGTGTACTACGTGGCGCCGCTCCTGTGCATCGGCATCAACTGCGGCCTGATCGTCACGCACCTGCACGCCTGCCGGCTGGGCCTGGCCGCCACGCGCCGCAACCAGAAGGCCACGGCGCTCCTGATTGGCTCCACGCTGGCCTTCGCGCTCAGCTGGCTGCCCTACTACGCCCTGGAGTTCGTCAACGTGCTGTCCCCCTCCGTCGGCTCCGCCTTCTCCTCCTCCCTCCTCGCCCCTCCCCCGGGACACCCCTACGCGGCCTGGGCCAACCGCTCGCTGGCCCAGTCGCTGGCCCCGCCCCCAACTCCGCATGCCCCGCCCCCCGCGGCGGTGGGCGTGTCCCTGCTGTGGGAGCTGGCGTCCCTCATCGCCATCCTGCTGGTGTGCCTCGCCCCCTGCTGGAACCCGCCCCTCTACTTCCTGCTGTCCCGCCCCGCCCTGCGCCAGCTCCGCGCCCTGCTGCCGTCCCCCCGGAAACGCTGGGGCCCCGCCCGCATCGCCCCGGCAACCGCTCCGCGCCACGCCCCCGCGCTGCCGCTGCCCTCCCTCTCGCACACACACGCCGCCCCGCACACACTCACGCAGGGATAAACACACACACACACGCACACAGGGATAAACACACACTCATACACACACACACACACACACACACTCATGCAGGGATAAACACACACACACACACACACACATACACACACTCACGCAGGGATAAACACACACACACACACACAGGGATAAACACACACTCATACACACACACACACTCACGCAGGGATAAACACACACACACACGCAGGGATAAACACACACTCATACACACACACACACACACGCAGGGATAAACACACACACATACACACACTCACGCAGGGATAAACACACACACACACGCAGGGATAAACACACACTCATACACACACACACACACACACGCAGGGATAAACACACACACATACACACACTCACGCAGGGATAAACACACACACACATGCAGGGATAAACACACTCATACACACATACACACACTCACGCAGGGATAAACACACACACTACACACATACACACACACACTCCTTCAGGGATAAACACACACACTCACACACTCATGCAGAGATGAACACACTCACAGGGATAAACACACACACACACGCTCACACACATATACAGGGATAAATGCACATACACGCACATACACACACACACAGGGATAAATACACACACACATGCTCACACAGGGATAAACACACACACTCACAGTCACGCAGGGATAAACACACACACACTCAAACTTGCACAGGGATAAACACACACACACACACATACACACAGGAACATACATTTTTGTAACATAAAAAAAGTTTTGTCTTGTTTCATAAATGTTTAAATAAAGTTTTATTGTATGAAATCCATGAATGCACAGTCATATTATTTAGGAGACAGGTATTATACACTGGGCCTCATTCACAAAACTTTTCTTAAATTATTCTTAGTTTTGGTCTTAAAAATGTTCAAACAAAAAAACAATATGAGATTCATGACACATGTGCAGTCCTTTGTTTTTGTGTATGTCCCAGGTGTATGAGATGATGAATGCTGGCTGTTTCTAAATTTAATGTTCATGTGATTAGCATAAGGAAACAGACATGAACAAATACAGATAAAGAAAAAAATACGAATGCCAAAACGTTCTTGGAAACGTTCTTATAATATGCAGTTTACGATCAAATTTGATCATACACGTTTCCTGAATGAGGCCCATTGTGTTTATTTTAAGTATATTATCCATGAGTAAATATGATTCGAAACTGATTTGGTCCCTCGCTCTTGAGATAAGACAGATGACGGTTGCGGACCAGAGGTTGAATGTGAGACCAACATGTAAGGAGTCCAATAAATATTGGATAATATTGGATATTATTGAGATAGTGTGAGTGTGTGTGAGTTAGAGTGTGTGTACATGTGACTGGCATGAATGCATGCATATTAAGCCGCGTTTCCACCAAAATTACCCGGAACTTTCAGTCCCAGGAACTACTTTACCAGGAACTAAAAGGTTCCTTCAGCCAATGGTTGTCTGCGTTTCCACCGGGGTCTAAAGTACCGCGAAGATTAGGCAAATTAGCCCACTGACGTTGTCGTCGGTCCATCTGTCATATGATTTCTTCTGTAACCCCATACTACCACCGAAGTAGCCTACATTATTTTCTAATAACCGGGACAGCCCAGAGGGGTTTATTCCACTTATATACAACGGGTTACCAACAATGACTATATATGGTTACTTTTGTATTTATTGATTTTCATATATCCTCTCAAACACATTCATTAACAGCAGAAAACATGCACACGTTGTAAACAATTTGCTGTTTTATTACTTTCTCGTTGTCAATTCCATATAGGCTAATCGCAAAATGACAAGAATAGAACGAAAACTCGGACTTGCGTGAAAATGTAAATTAGTAGTGGTACAGCCACCGTTTGCTTTCCTTCGAAGTTACTGCTAGCCGAGTAGCGAAGTGTGCCCTCCAGATGCGAACCATGCACCATAAATGAGTCCATAGTCTTCCTGGTCTTTTCGTGGAATTGAAAAATGGCAGTAAAATTGAGTAAAATTACGGCAGTCTGAAAAAGCTAAAGCGAAGATTACTAGAATTAACCTGTTATTTTACCCGGATAAAAAGTGCGGAAGGTGATTTCCAGTTTGCTTGTACTGTATCACCAATGTTAATTATGCAGAACTACCGCATACCTCACATAACTGTATCAAACGTTTTGAGTCAATTACAACGGGCTAACAAAGAAAATCCGGAAGAAAATATTCAGCAACCGAATTAATCCGTTTGAATGTTTTGGTAGCCTACGTAATATGCTGTCCCAGCACGAATGCTTAGCATTTTATAAAACGAATACTAAAGCAAGAAAAGAACAGAAGAGCACACGTTATAATTCCAAGACGTTGACAGGTTATAACCAAAAGTAGGCTACTGCGCCGCATAACATACAAGTTTGATTTGAAGTTATTATGAAAATAAATTGGTTTGCCGCTGCATATTTTCAAACATGGCGGGTAATGGCGGAAAATAAATACAACACAAATGCTACGAGTACTCGACCAATCAGAAATGTTCAGCGCTGCAAGCTCCACCCAAAAGGTTCCTGTACTTTCGGAAAGTACTACCCCCCGAGCAGGAACGTTTTGGGGGGTAAAACAAAGCCCCCAGAACTAAATTTAGACCCTAGTTCCTGCGGTGGAAACGCACTGAGTTCCTCAAAAGGTTCCTAGTTCCGGGGTATAGTTCCTGCGGTGGAAACGCGGCTTTAGTGTGTGTACCCTTGCCTGTGTCTGTGTGAGAGTGTGAGTGTGTGCATGTGTGTGGGTGTGGGTGTGTGTGTGTGTGTGACTGCAGAGTGTGTGTGAGAGTGTGTGTGTGTGTACGTGTGACTGGCATGGTACCCACGCCTGTGTCTGTGTGAGAGTGTGTGTGTGTGTGTGTGTGCGTGTGTGTGACTGCGGAGTGTGTGTGAGTGTGACTGTGGAGTGTGTGTGAGTCAGAGTGTGAGTGTGTGTACCCACGCCTGTGTCTGTGTGAGAGTGTGTGTATGTGTGCGTGTGTGTGACTGGGGAGTGTGTGTGAGTGCGTGCAGCTGATGTACTGCTGCATCCTCAGTGCGAATCTCCGCCACGGAAACCTTCACACGCAACGTTTATGTTTCTAATCATTCTGCTCTGCGTTACTAAGCAACACAAACTCCCGGTTACCAAGTTGAATGAAGGCTGAAAAGGTCAGGATGTGAGAGCCCAGCCGCTCAGCTCGTTATGGTCTGTAATAACAAGTTCCATGACGTCACTGAGAGCAGGAGAACAGAGAACCGTTCTGGAATATTTCCAAGTTTATGACCAGCAACTCTCACGTGTGCCCCCCCCCTGCTGTCAACTCCGGGAACTGCAGGCTGCTGTGTGACGTCCAGTACTATCCAAAAAGGTCCAATGTGAGTACGACCCAAGCAAGCAGGGGTTTGTGGGTAAAGACACTTACAGCCCAAACAAGCAGGGGTTTGTGGGTAAAGACACCCCCGGCCCAAACGAGCAGGGGTTTGTGGGTAAAGACACTTACGGCCCAAACGAGCAGGGGTTTGTGGGTAAAGACACCCCCGGCCCAAACGAGCAGGGGTTTGTGGGTAAAGACACCCCCGGCCCAAGCGAGCAGGGGTTTGTGGGTAAAGACACCCCCGGCCCAAGCGAGCAGGGGTTTGTGGGTAAAGACACCAGCAGCCCATCCTCAGCCCGAGTGAGCAGGGGTTTGTGGGTAAAGACACTTACGGCCCAAACGAGCAGGGGTTTGTGGGTAAAGACACCCCCGGCCCAGGTGAGCAGAGATTTTTGGGTAAAGACAGTCACAGCTCAGCTTCCCTGTGTCAGCAGCTTCCTCCTGGCTTCTGCAGTAAACTTTGCTGCTCCAGAGGATGATTAATATCCAGCAGGTAGTTTATGAGCAGCAAGCGTCGGTGCGCCTCACTTTTAATTTTCATAATTCACTTCTGGGAGTCTATTTATACGGGAGATCATTTCAGCTGCATCTTCTCTGTCCGTCTCTTCAAGAGAATATTTAGAACTTTGTATTTATTTGGCCGTTTATTTTTTCCCCCACGTTTCCTTGGGGTTTCGTACAGTTTATACCCTGATCTCTGTGGTTTCAGGTACCATAGTGTGCAGTCAGTCAACGTGTATATACTATATTAACCCTCTCTCAGCGTTGTGTTAATGTAATGTAGTGTGCAGTCAGTGTGTATATACTGTATTAACCCTCTCTCTCAGCACAGTGTTAATGTAATTTAGTGTGCAGTCAGTCAGTGTGTATATACTATATTAACCCTCTCTCTGTCATGGTCCTGTTTTCCTGTCTGTGTTTCCCCTGTTGGGCCGCCAGATGGCGGCACTTCTGTTTTGTGTCCTGCTCCCCCCCTGTTAATTGTATTATTGTCTGTCCCGTTATCCCATCATTGTTCCCACCTGTGTCTTGTTATCCCCTCCTTCTGGTTTGATTGTTTTTTGAGTTCACCTGTGTCTTGTTACCCCTTGTCTATTTAAGTTCTCTGTTCCCTTGACTCGGGTGCTGGTTCCTTGCGTTTGTTCTTCCTTGTGTTTGTTGCCTATGAATTTTCAGACCCATTGTACCTGCCTGCGTTTTTTACCCGTTTGTGTTTTGTTCCTGACTTGTTTGTTTCCTACCTGTGTTTGCTTCTGACTTGTGTTTGTTCCTGACCCGTATGTATTTTCTGGTGTTTCTTTTATGTGTTTGCCTGTGTGTTCCACCTGCCTGTACCCTGCCTGCCTGCCTGTGTTCTGTTCTGTGTTTTGTTCTTAATGTTTTGAGTTTGTTGTTTTGCCCTTTGTGGCCTTGCCTGTTCCCTGGTTGTGTTTGCCTTTTTTTTTGTGTGAGTAAAATCTCTGTTAATTTTCCCTTTTTGAGTTTCGTGTTTTTTTTCCCCCACTCTGCGCCTGGGTCCCAGCACCCGTACCCTCACAGAAGGAACCAGCCAGTTTGGGACCCAGCAGAGTTTTTTTTTTTTTTTAATTTTTAATTTTTTTTTTTTTTTTTATCATGCCACCGGGGTGGTGGAGTGACCCGGAGGACTCGCCACCCAGCGACTGGGAGTCCCTCGCCCTTGAGCTTCCCAGCGCCCGGGGCGGACGGTCACGGAGGCGCCGTGGTCGGGCTGCCTCCCGGTTGGCCAGACCTCCAGCTGCCCAGCCAGCGGTTCCCGGCCCTGCATCATTTGAAGGGTCTCGACTGGCGATCTTCCCAGGGTCCGGCCCGCGGGGGTCCCGCCGGTCCCGTCCGGCTGCCCAGCCGGGTTCCCTACAGCTGTGGTCTGTGTTCCTGTCCCCTGCCCAGCCCAGACGGCAGGGCCCTCGCCCTGCTCCACCCCAAGTCCAGGAAGGGCCTTCACGGCCTGCTCTGCCCCAAGTCCCGGAGCGGCCTTCACGGCCTGCTCTGCCTCAAGTCCCGGAGCGGCCTTCACGGCCTGCTCTGCCTCAAGTCCCGGAGCGGCCTTCACGGCCTGCTCTGCCTCAAGTCCCGGAGCGGCCTTCACGGCCTGCTCTGCCTCAAGTCCCGGAGCGGCCTTCGCGGCCTGCTCTGCCTCAAGTCCCGGAGCGGCCTTCGCGGCCTGCTCTGCCTCAAGTCCCGGAGCGGCCTTCGCGGCCTGCTCTGCCTCAAGTCCCGGAGCGGCCTTCGCGGCCTGCTCTGCCTCAAGTCCCGGAGCGGCCTTCGCGGCCTGCTCTGCCTCAAGTCCCGGGCGGCCTTCACGGCCTGCTCTGCCTCAAGTCCCGGAGCGGCCCCCAGAGCCACCTGGAGCCCCGGAGAGGCTCCCAGATCCGCCTCGAGCCCCGGAGAGGCTCCCAGATCCGCCTCTAGCCCCGGAGAGGCTCCCAGAACCGCCTCGAGCCCCGGAGAGGCTCCCAGAGCCGCCTCGAGCCCCGGAGAGGCCCCCAGAGCCGCCTCGAGCTCCGGAGAGGCCCCCAGAGCCGCCTCGAGCTCCGGAGAGGCCCCCAGAGCCGCCTCCAGCCCCGGAGAGGCCCCCAGAGCCGCCTCCAGCCCCGGAGAGGCCCCCAGAGCCGCCTCCAGCCCCGGAGAGGCCCCCAGAGCCGCCTCCAGCCCCGGAGAGGCCCCCAGAGCCGCCTCCAGCCCCGGAGAGGCCCCCAGAGCCGCCTCCAGCCCCGGAGGTCCCGCCTGCTCTGACCCTTCCGCGGAGGCCGCCTGCTACACCCAAGTTTCGGGCTTTACTTGTGCCTCGAGCCCCGGGGGGGCCTCCGGAGCCGCCTCAAGCCCCAGGGGGGCCTCCGCAGCTGCCTCGAGTCCCGGGGGGGCCTCCAGAGCCGTCCAGAGCTCCGGAGAGGCTTCCGGAGCCGTCCAGAGCTCCGGAGAGGCTTCCGGAGCCGTCCAGAGCTCCGGAGAGGCTTCCGGAGCCGTCCAGAGCTCCGGAGAGGCTTCCAGAGCCGTCCAGAGCCCCGGAGAGGACAACGGTCCCTTCTGTTGTCCCGCAGGGGCCGCCGCAGACTGCTCTGGCCGCCCCGCAGGCTAAGCCACCTGCCTTGCCCCCTAGCGTTCGTGCTCCCCCTGGCGTTCGTGCTCCCCCTGGTGTTCGTGCTCCCCCTGGCGTTCGTGCTCCCCCTGGCGTTCGTGCTCCCCCTGGCGTTTGTGCTCCCCCTGGCGTTTGTGCTCCCCCTGGCGTTCGTTCTCCCCCTAGTGTTCTCGCGGCCCCCAGTGTCCGTTCTTCCCCTAGTGTTCTTGCTCTCCCTAGTGTCCACACCTTGCCCCCTGGCGTTCGTGCTCCCCCTGGCGTTCGTGCTCCCCCTAGTGTTCTCGCGCCCCCCAGTGTCCGTTCTTTCCCTAGTGTTCTCGCGCCCCCCAGTGTCCGTTCTTCCCCTAGTGTTCTTGCTCTCCCTAGTGTCCACACCTTGCCCCCTGGCGTTCGTGCTCCCCCTGGCGTTCGTGCTCCCCCTAGTGTTCGCCCTTCCCCCAGTGATCGTCTCTCCCCCGGTGTTGTCGCTTCCCCCAGTGGTCGCCCCTCCCCCGGTGTCGTCGCTTCCCCCAGTGGTCGCCTCTTCCCCGGAGTCCGTCCTCCCCCCAGTGGTCGTCCCTCCCCCGGTCTCGTCGCTCCCCCTGGTGTCCATTCTCCCTTTGGTGTTCGTCCTCCCAACCGTGTGTCCGTGTGTTCCCCGGCCCCCCTGTCTAATTGTCTGCCCGCCTGTTTGTCTGTTGGTCTACCCGTATGTGTGTCAGCCAGTTTGTTGGCCTGTTTGTCTGCCCCCCAGGCCGTCAGCCCATCGGCCAACGTGTTTGCCCGCCTGTCTGCCTGTCTGTCTGTGTGCCAGTCCGCGTGTGTTTTGTCTTGTTTGCCTGTGTGTCAGTCCCTATGTCAGTTGTTGGGTTCCCCCCTCGCCTTCCCTGTCTGCCTGTCCCTTTGTGTGTCCATCGGTGTCGCCGTGTGCCTCCCCGCCTGCTTGTCCCTGTGTCTGTCTTTGTAGGTCTCCCTATTGTGCCAGTGTCTGTCAGTCTTTCCCTCTCAGTCTTGCCCTACCCAGTCCAGTGTTGTCCACCTCGCCCCAGTCCAGTCCTGTATGTCTGCCTTGCCCCTGTCCTAGTCCCCCCTGGTTTCCTGAGTCCCCCTGGTTTCCTGAGTTTCCCCGTGTCGCCCGATGTGCGGGCCCTGAGTTTCCCCGTGTCGCCCGATGTGCGGGCCCTGAGTTTCCCCGTGTCGCCCGATGTGCGGGCCCTGAATTTCCCCGTGTCGCCCGATGTGCGGGCCCTGAATTTCCCCGTGTCGCCCGATGTACGGGCCCTGAATCTCCCCGTGTCGCCCGGGTCCTGCCCAGCCCTGAGTCTCCCCGTGTCGCCCAGGTCCTGTCCAGCCCTGTGTCTTCGTCGCCCGGGTCCTGCCCAGCCCTGTGTCTCCTGTTTCCTAGTTCCTGAGTTTTGTCCCAAGTTTTCCTGTTCTGTTTTCCCCCGTCCTCCTGTTCCCCCGTCCGAGTCCAGTCCCGAGTCCTGTTCTCCGAGTCCAGTCCCAAGTCCTGTTCCCCCGTCCTAGTCCAGTCCCGAGTCCCGTCCTGTTCCTGTCCAGTCCTGGTTCTGCCCTGAGTCCTGTGTCCAGTCCTGTTCCTGTCCAGTCCTGTTCCTGTCCAGTCCTGTTTCCAGCCCCGAGTTCCCCTCCAGCCCCGAGTTCCCCTCCAGCCCCGAGTTCCCCTCCAGCCCCGAGTTCCCCTCCAGCCCCGAGTCTTGTTCTTGTTTTGTTCCTGTCCTGCCCAGTCCAGCCCCGAGTCTTGTTCTCGTCTTGTTCCTGTCCTGTCCAGTCCAGCCCTGAGTCTTGTCCTGTCTCTAGCCCCCACCCTCTGTTGACTCCCTCCCCGGGTCGGCCTCCTGGGACGTCAGGAGCCGTCCCTTGGGGGGGGGGTACTGTCATGGTCCTGTTTTCCTGTCTGTGTTTCCCCTGTTGGGCCGCCAGATGGCGGCACTTCTGTTTTGTGTCCTGCTCCCCCCCTGTTAATTGTATTATTGTCTGTCCCGTTATCCCATCATTGTTCCCACCTGTGTCTTGTTATCCCCTCCTTCTGGTTTGATTGTTTTTTGAGTTCACCTGTGTCTTGTTACCCCTTGTCTATTTAAGTTCTCTGTTCCCTTGACTCGGGTGCTGGTTCCTTGCGTTTGTTCTTCCTTGTGTTTGTTGCCTATGAATTTTCAGACCCATTGTACCTGCCTGCGTTTTTTACCCGTTTGTGTTTTGTTCCTGACTTGTTTGTTTCCTACCTGTGTTTGCTTCTGACTTGTGTTTGTTCCTGACCCGTATGTATTTTCTGGTGTTTCTTTTATGTGTTTGCCTGTGTGTTCCACCTGCCTGTACCCTGCCTGCCTGCCTGTGTTCTGTTCTGTGTTTTGTTCTTAATGTTTTGAGTTTGTTGTTTTGCCCTTTGTGGCCTTGCCTGTTCCCTGGTTGTGTTTGCCTTTTTTTTTGTGTGAGTAAAATCTTTGTTAATTTTCCCTTTTTGAGTTTCGTGTTTTTTTTCCCCCACTCTGCGCCTGGGTCCCAGCACCCGTACCCTCACACTCTCAGTGTTGTGTTAATGTACTGAAGTGTGCAGTCAGTGTGTATATACTGCATTAACACTCTCTCTCAGCACAGTGTTAATGTAATTTAGTGTGCAGTCAGTCAGTGTGTATATACTATATTAACCCTCTCTCAGCATTGTGTTAATGTAATGTAGTGTGCAGTCAGTGTGTATATACTGCATTAACCCTCTCTCTCTGCACAATGTTAATGTAATTTAGTGTGCAGTCAGTCAGTGTGTATATACTATATTAACCCTCTCTGTGTTGTGTTAATGTACTGTAGTGTGCAGTCAGTGTGTATATACTGTATTGGCCTTCTCTCTCTCGGTACAGTGTAAATATACTGTAGTGTGCAGTCAGTCAGTGTGTATATACTATATTAACTCTCTCTCAGTGTGTTGTGTAAATATACTGTAGTGTGCAGTCAGTCAGTGTGTATATACTATATTAACCCTCTCTCTCAGCACAATGTTAATGTACTATAGTGTGCAGTCAGTCAGTGTGTGTATACTATATTAACTCTCTCTCAGTGTTGTGTTAATGTACTGTAGTGTGCAGTCAGTGTGTATATACTGTATTGGCCTTCTCTCTCTCGGTACAGTGTAAATATACTGTAGTGTGCAGTCAGTCAGTGTGTATATACTATATTAACCCTCTCTCTCAGCACAGTGTTAATGTACTATAGCGTGCAGTCAGTCAGTGTGTATATACTATATTAACCCTCTCTCTCAGTGTTGTGTTAATGTACTGTAGTGTGCAGTCAGTCAGTGTGTGTATACTATATTAACTCTCTCTCAGTGTTGTGTTAATGTACTGTAGTGTGCAGTCAGTCAGTGTGTGTATACTATATTAACTCTCTCTCAGTGTTGTGTTAATGTACTGTAGTGTGTAGTCAGTCAGTGTGTGTATACTATATTAACTCTCTCTCAGTGTTGTGTTAATGTACTGTAGTGTGCAGTCAGTCAGTGTGTATATACTATATTAACCCTCTCTCTCAGCACAGTGTTAATGTACTATAGTGTGCAGTCAGTCAGTGTGTATATACTATATTAACTCTCTCTCAGTGTTGTGTGAATATACTGTAGTGTGCAGTCAGTCAGTGTGTATATACTGTATTAACCCTCTCTCTCAGCACAGTGTTAATGTACTATAGTGTGCAGTCAGTCAGTGTGTGTATACTATATTAACTCTCTCTCAGCGTTGTGTTAATGTACTGTAGTGTGCAGTCAGTGTGTATATACTGTATTGACCCTCCCTCTCTCAGCACAGTGTTAGCGTATTGTAGCATCCAGTCAGCCAGTGTGCACATATTAGGCCTCCCTCAGTGCAGTATTGAAGCACTATTATCCCACACTGGTATAACACTCTCAGTGTTGCTTTGTTCTTCAGTATGAAGGTGTTATTTGGGGTGTTGGGGGGGCAGGGGGTGGGGGGTGGTGGTGGTGGGGGGTCATGAGGGAGAGGAGTGTGGTTATAATTCAGAATAATCCCTGGAATGGGAGAGATGGGGGGGGGGGGGGGGAGAGAGAATTAACAGATTTAGTGTCATCTTTCAGTCTGGGAGGCGGGCCAAATTATTGACCACCTTAATCTCTCCATCCCCTTCATCTCTTTCATCCCCTCTTTCCTGTCTTCTTTTCCCATCTGTCTTCATCCCTCCATCTCTTCCTCTTTTTCATCCCTCTATCTCTGTCTCTTTTACGTACATTCTGCCATTTCTGCCTCTTTCTTTCCTGTCTGTCTCATCCTTCCATCTCGTTTTCTTCCCTCATCTCTCCCACTGTACAGCATCCCTCTCTCTCTCTCTCATCACTTAATTTTATTTCCAGTTCTGTCAATATGCATGACCTACAGGTCTGTTCCCAGAAATAACTACAGATAATGTTTTTTCAACAATGGAAACAATGATTAAATACAGTGCAGTGATTTCTAATGCCTTTATAACTCCTAAAAGAAAACTGCTATATTGAAAATGTAGGGTGGAAAGAAACAACCAGCCATCACTGTCAGAAAAGTTATGCATACACCAAAAAAACCACAAAATAAGTATGTCAATCGCATATGTAGACTTAAAATCTTTCTTTTTTGCTAAATGAGACAAAAAGATGAGCCAATGAGGGGAGACAGTTCAACTCATTTAAATATTTGCCAACGGGTGTAGGACGATTTTACTTGTCAAGCAAAAAGTAACTCGAAAGAAGCTAATGTTTTCTACTGGAGAGAGAAAAAAAATGATTTAAAAGTCTCATTACAAGACATTATAGGACTTACACATGTTAAGACAGACTATTCTGCAGTGCACCGTCCAGGAACACGTACGGAAACACTGCGGGCAATATTTACATGGTGCTGAGGGTGTATGATTCTATTGTTTCATGCTTCAGTAACAGTAAATCATGGGCCATTAGAAACTGCTGCTCCCAATAGTGTTTGTGCTCCAACGGTATGACTGTAATTAATGTGGTAATGACAAATGTGTGACAAAGCACAGACAGAGTCTGAGTAATGAGGGCTAATTTGAACACCCCCTCTCCTGGTGCGGATCTGTGTTTGTCTCCTCATCAGTCTAGATTACAGACAGTTTATTTAATCATTTCTGGCTGTTAATCTACCACTGGATTACATCAGTAAAACCAGCCTCATAATGCCATGACTAGCCTAATAATCCCAAACACACACACACACAAACACGCAGAAGCTTGTACTTGAGCCGTACTGTCAGAACAGGGCCCTGGCAGAGATAGAGACAATGCTGGATATTAAATACAGAAAGGAGTACATGAATACTGAGATAATAGAAATAAAAAGGGCTCTAAATCCTTATATAATTACCCGTGAATTAGTTAATGGCTTGTGAGGTAAGACAATAAAAATCAATTTCCATCTCCAGAGGGATGCAGAGAGGGGAAAAAGGGAGAAACAGAAACCAGAAGTGGGACAGATGAAGGGAAGAAGAAGACAAAGACAAAAAATATATGGGGGGTGGTGGGAACTGGAGACTCGGGGAGAAAAAAGAGAAAAAGAAGAAATACCAAGGAAGAGAGCACAACAGAAGAATAAAGAGTAAAAAAAGAGACAGGGCGGTGAAAATAAGGGTTGAGAGAAGACCCAAAAAGAGAGATGAAAGATAAAGAGATGAGAGATGGAGGAGAAATTAGGAAAAAGACGGAGGAAGAGGAGAATAGGAAAAAAATAAACAGGGAGTGATGGAGAAAGATGAATGGATGGATGGATGGAAAGTGTGTGATAGATGGGATGGTGTCGGTTGAAGGGGTGGATGTAGAGAGCGAGGGGGGATGGGGGGGTTGTTCTGGCAGAGGGTAGTCCTAATGAATTGAGACTGTAATCCTGTTATTTGTGAGGATGTTTGGCTAGATTAAGACATGTATCTGTGGGATCGGGGAGGGGGGGAGCCAGACTTTACAATAATACTGTCTGTCCCTGTGGGCTGGCATGGTCTTCAAAAACATCCCTGTCTGTCAGTGCTCATCTCACCATAAGCCTCTCTCTCCCTCCCTCCCTCTCTCTCTCCCTCTCTCTCTCTCTGTCCCTATCCCCCTCTCTCCCCCCCCCCTTATCCCACACTTCCACCTCTCCAGATGGTCCGTGGGGTCATGGCCTGGCCTGGCCGCGGTGAAGAAGGAAGTCTTCTGAGGTGACGCTTTCACACTCACACTGTCACCTGGGCCGGGCCGGGGCAAGGTCGCTGAAGGTCGCTGAAGGTCGTGACCTCTGTCTGAGCAGACGCCTCTCACGGTCTTCAGTGCTCACTACAGTCGCACGCAACAAACAACAACAAAAAAATGGTTGAATAGAAAAAAGTAATTTATGTGCCATCCACCTTGTTGTGTAGCAGTACTTATTGAGTCAGCAGTTTTGATCAGATTCAGCACTCTTACGCACTTTACCACGGATTCCTTTTCATCTCTCCCCCGTTGCTTTTGAGTGAGTAATGGCCATGAGTTTAAAGTGCAAAATCATGTAACAGTACGTGTCAATGCTCGGGTCAATTATATGTCCTTCCCAGGGCCTCCATTACTGTATGTGCCCTACAATTCCATCTTATTCCGTATTTAATAGGTCAGCTTGGAGGACAGCCTGTTCCAAAAATAGTGTGTGTGCGCGTGGTGTGTGTGTGTGTGTGTGTGTGTGTGTGTGTCTGTGCCTCTCTGTAGTTCTGTCTGAGAGTTCAGCCGAGGGGCCGGGGGGATGGGGGTGCGGGGCTTAAGTGTCCCATAATTAATATAACATCAAACACATTTATACATATTTTCTAAATGACGTGAAAGAATCCGTAAAAGAAATCTTCCGTACCGAATAACTCCAGTGACGATCCGGAGAGACCACCCTTCGCATCCCGGCTGATAAAATGGGCTGATAAAAATGTAGCGCAGATTTATTTCTGTTCGCTACGTAAGACACCGTTCGACTCACAGAGTAAACACAGGATCGCGGTGTTTATTCACGCCGGTGATTTCCTGTGAGTCCTACGGCTAACCGTGATACCCGCCACACCCTGGCGCAGGCCGGCTGTTTTGTTTTCTCTTTCCCCCCGCCAAGTCTCAGCCGGTAGCAGGTGCCGCCAAAACGCTGGACGCGAGCGGCGTCGGTTTTTTTCCCCCCGTCTGCGCCGTCCGTCTCAGGCAGATTTGCGCAGACGATATTAACGCGCCGAATCCTCGACGAGACGTTAATTAAGGCACGCGGTTCGCGGCTTAACGAGTTTAGGCTCCGAAGGCTCATTAAAAAAAAAAAGTGCTCGTTTTGCATTTTTCTGCTTAACGACACGAAACAAATGGGTAAGAAAAGTCCCCTAATTACACAACTGGGGGCGGGGGCCTTACTCCCTTTGGCAGAGGGGCACGGTATGGGGACGGTAGCAGGGACCGCTGTGGATAAGTCTCCCCCCCCCAAAAAAAAATAATAACTGCCAGAGAGAGCTGGGTGAACAATGCGAACAAAATGACCGGAGCAATAGCCGAAATAAAAGCACGCAAAAAGGCAAGGGGCGCATCGAGCGGGAGAACCATGCAGGCACTCCGCGCCGCTATTGTGAGGAGTCACAAATGGAGAGGAGCTAAATCCGTCCGTGCTGTTGTCCTTGTCCGGGGGCCTGCTGGTGGCGGACGGCTGCCAGGAACAGGACGCTCTGTCACAGGCGGCCTCCGGCGCCTGAGGTAACGGGGGCTCTCGTTCTTTGTCCCCGACCGATCTTGGCGCTCGAGGGGCTTCTGAGGATCTCCTCCGCGCGCGAGAGGACCCCTCTCGAGCCGCTCCCAGAGACGCCGAATCGCTGGCCTGTTCCCAGCCTCTGCGACGATGGTGCGCTTTTGATGCTGGTTTCGTCCCTACGTGGCACTTGTGAAATGTCACATATATATATACGGAGTGGACGGAGTGTAGCACAGTGGGTAAGGAACTGGGCTTGTAACCAAAAGGTCGCAGGTTCGATTCCCGGGTAAGGACCCTGCCGTTGTACCCTTGAGCAAGGTACTTAACCGAAATTGCTTCAGTATATATCCAGCTGTATAAATGGATACAATGTAAAAGTTGTGTAAGTCGCTCTGGATAAGAGCGTCTGCTAAATGCCTGTAATGTAATGTAATATATATATACATATATGAGAAGCCCCTCGCACGACGCTCGTCCTTTTCGCCGGCGGTGCTGAATCGCGCCCCCCGCGGCACGTCCGGCAGCCGCCGCTCTGCGCTCGCCGCGAGGAACGCTGTCACACCACAGAGCGTGACCTCTGAACCTGAGCCGCTGCCGCCAGGTAATTATGATGTCACAATGAGAGATTCCAGTTGGCCAATTACGGAGCCTGTTACAGCACGCGCGTCATTGTCACGAAACTGAAATATTAAAAAAAAAAAAAAAAACCTCTGCCTTGATTGGCTGGTAAAATGAATTGCTGTGACGACCCTCTACTCTACGCTGCCCGTGCGGCTCGTTGTGGTATTGTTCACAGGTGCCTGCAGGGCAGAGCAGAGGGTCGTTGGTACAGTTGGGAGCACCTGTATCCAGGGCTCCCAGAGAGATTAAGGTGCCTGTCTCCAGTTTCAGGGAGAGCTCTCTCCCCACTGTTTGGTCACTGTTTTGGTGTGTTTTGGCTGTGCTTTTGGGTTTTACACCATACAACATTGCTTCAGCATGCCTTTCGTACATCCACTCACCTGCACTAGTGATAATGCTAACTTTCACACCTCATGTTTGTCTTGTTTTTGGTATAATTAGTTTATTTCAGATAAATGTGAATTTGCTTTTAAAATGCGTCAGTGTGCGTCTCCCTCTTTGTCACGGCCCTTGAGCCAGGTTGTGACATTGTAGACAACAGTAATGCTTCCATTAAAGAGACATGCTGCTCGCTTTGCTTGTGCTTAGACACAGCCACAGCAAGCTGTTTTGTGACCCTTCCACCTAACAAAATCACCTGCAATAATGTGCCATTTCTCAATCGCATGAACCTGCCTGATTGGATAAGCAGTGAGTGACAGGTGAGGGTCTAATTAGTGACAGGTGAGCAGCTCATAGGTGACAGGTGAGGGGCTTTTAGGTGACAGGTGAGGTGCTGGTAGGTGACTGGTGAGTGGCTTGGGTTGTGTGTGTGTACGTATAAATGTGTGTGTGCAACTTCAGGACTGCGTGCGAGTTAGGGTTAGGTTGCTGGTTTGGTGCCGGTGAGCAGAGCCGGGGTTTGGGGGGGGGGTGGTTTCACAGAGCAGTTCTGTAACACAGAGAGGAGGGGGAAATGCGGGGGTGTGGGGGGGGGGGATGTAGGGGGCAGCATGTGCACACACAGGGTGAACAGAGGGGCGAAGAGAGAGAGAGAGAGATATTTACATGGCCAGTGACTGGCGCACAGACACACACTCACACACTCTCTCTCTCTCTCTCTGTCTGTCCCTCTCTCGCTCCGGAGCGGCTGTCCCACCCTCCTCCCTCCCTCCTCGTTCTCTTTCATCGGAACACTGAAGCGGTCTGCGCCGAGGCCTCTCTTCTCCAATCCCGCCTCTCTCTCTCTCTCTCTCTCTCTCTCTCCCTCCCTCCCTCCGGCTCACGGTAAGAGAAAAGTTCTGTTCTTGCTTCTGTTCTCCGGGGCAGGGCTCGCTGGGGGGTCAGGGTCGCCACGGCTACGGCGGGGTGGGGTGGGGTGGGGGGGGTTAGGGACAGAACCGTGCCGTCGCTAGATTGGTTAGCGATGCGGAGCCTGTTACAAGCTTCACTGGGGGGGGAAATACTTTCTTTTAAGGAGAGACGGGACCTTGTCGGCTGTCGTTAATGTTAATTATCACGCTTATGATTTTTACTGTTGTTTTCTTGTATTTTCATTACAGTTTACGTGTACATTGCTATCATGAATAGCATTAATTACATCATGATTTAATATATTACAGAATGTGTTGTTCACTAATAATGGCGACATGGTCACTGCTACAGTATGCTGATAGGAAAGTAATAGTGAAGTTGTTTTTGGTTTGTGGGGTCCGGCGGTGTGGCAGCGACTGCTGTTCCTGTGATTTAGCACAGCCTGTCAAGCCTGCTCAGACTCACACAGGGGCTGTTCCGTTGGGTGCTGGGTTGTTCTGCAAGGTGCTGGGCTGTTCCGCTGGGCGTTGGGCAGTTCTGTGGGGTGAGGGGCTGTTCAGTGGGGTGCTGGGCTATTCCGTGGGGTGCTGGGCTGTTCTGTGGGGCACTGGGCTGTTCCAGGGGGTGCTGGGCTGTTCTGTGGGGTGCTGGGCTGTTCCAGCGGGTGCTGGGCTGTTCTGTGGGGTGCTGGGCTGTTCTGTGGGGTGCTGGGATGTTCTGTGGGGCGAGGGGATGTTCCGCTGGGTGCTGGGCTGTTCCAGCGGGTGCTGGGCTTCTGGGGTGTGGCTGTTCTGGGGTGCTGGGCTGTTCTGTGGGGTGAGGGGCTGTTCGCTGGCGGGCTGTCGTGGGGCTGCTGTTCTGTGGGGTGCTGGGCTGTTCTGTGGGGTGAGGGGCTGTTCTGTGGGGTGCTGGGCTGTTCTGTGGGGTGAGGAGGGAGTGACACGATGCCATTTAATCAGTTTCTGCTTTTGTGCAGTCAACTATGGGATAACTCTTCTGGCGGACACAGGCGATATTTGTTTGTGTGTATAAAACCTGCAGCAAGTTTTTGTATGTATCAGGCCAGCCAGCTAGTGACAGCAAGCTAGGTAGTGTCAAAGACCAATAAGGGAACATATTTTTGTGCTAGTGTTTCTCTATAGGAATGGACAAAAAGTTGTTTAAATTCATTATTCCCCTCTCTCTCTCTCTCTCTCTCTCTCTCTCTCTCATGCAGATTTAAGGGTAGGAGGAGACCTTGAAGACCTTACCAGACACACAGCCCCCTCTGGTGCTGACACACACACACACACACACACACCCTTCACCATGTCCTCTCCCTCCCTGCTCCTCCCCTTCCTGACCCCCTGCCCCTTGGCCATGGAGTACCTGAAAGATTTCGACCTGCTCAAATTCGAGGTCAAACCAGACATCGCCACTAACCCAGCCCCCAGCCCCCTCCCTAAACCCACTCCTCACCCCTCCTCCAGCCCTTGCTCCACCCACCTGCTCCAGGACTCCACCCACCCTTCCACTGACACTGCCCACCCCCACCAAGACTCCGCCTACCCTTGCCCTGACCCCGCCCACCCCTACCAGGACTCCGCCCACCAGCTCCAGACCTCCAGCCCCAACACTTCCCTGCCTCCCTCCCCAACACTAAGTGAAACCCAGCCCCATCCCACTTCCTCCTCCTGCCTCTCCTCCTCCTCCTCCTCCTCCTCGTCTTCCTCTCTCACCTTGTCTCACTCCACCCCCAGCACCTTCCCTGGGGCGTGCAGCCCCGCCCCTGGCCCCGCCCCTAGCCCCGCCTCCCTGGAGGAGCTGATTTGGCTGGCGGCGGTGCAGCAGCAGTTTGGGGGTGTGGAGAGCGGGGTTGGGGAGCGGGCGGACCGAGAGAGGGGGGCAGCGGCAGAGTTTCTGGGGTTCGAGGACCCTGTGGAGGCCCTGTTCAACTCTGCTGCTGCTGCAGTCAGCTCCCAGGTACTGTGCGTGTGTGTGCCTGCATGTGTGTGTGTGTGTGTGTGTGTGTGTGTGTGTGTGTATGCATGTGTGTGTGTGTGTGTGTGTGTGTGTGGTTATTTTGGTTGTGTGGTCCTGTTCTTTTTGTGTCAGAACAATATATATATCCCTCTCTCTCCCTCCCCCTCTCTCTCTCTCTCTCTCTCTCCCTCTCCCTCCCCCTCTCCCTCTCTCCCCTTATCTCTCTCCCTCTCTCTCTCTCTCTCTCTCTCTCCCTCTCTCCCTCTCTCTCTCCCTCTCTCTCTCTCCCTCTCTCTCTCTCTCTCTCTCCCTCTCTCTCTCTCTCTCTCTCCCTCTCTCTCTCTCTCCCTCTCTCTCTCTCTCTCTCTCTCAGAGCTCCAGCTCCAGTCAGCAGGACTGTGACAGTGCCGGAGGAGGTGACTCCTGCTCAGAAGCTGCAGACCTGTATGACCTCCAGCACGTGCTCCTCCTCCCCCCAAGCTCCGCCCCCTCACCTAACCCCCCAGGCTCTGCCCCCTGCCCACACCACCCAAACGCCCAGAGCCAGCTCCACCACCTCCATCATCATCTGCAGCACCCCCATCACCATCTTCATCATCATAATCATCATCATCATGATCATCACCAGCATCTTCATCTGCAGGTGGGCCTGGTGCAGCAAGGGGGTCTGAGAGGGGAGGAGTGTTGGGTGGGGGGGCGGAGAAATGACCTGTTGAAATTTTAGAGCTTCGGGTTAGATTCTTCTTAAACGTGTTCTTTCTTAAGGAAGTCTGTGTACGTGTGTGTGCGTGCATGCGTGTGAATGCAGTATGGTGAGTCATGTGAGGTCATGACGGGATTATATTTGCTATGATTGTGGAGCATAATTCCGCTCCCTGGTACCTGAGATTAACAGGGATTAACCAGGATTAGCAGTGGAATTTCTGTCATATTACAGATTACAGACATGAACGGGAGAAATGAAGTGATGATGTCACACGTGTAGCACGATCCCCCCCTCTCTATTGCTCACCTCCACCTATTCAGTGGCCTGTAGTACCCATGAGCCTAATTGCAGCGGCTTGCCAATTAGGTGATTAGTTAATTGGATGATTGCGCTGACAGCCTCTCCCCGTCCCCGCCCCTGCGCCCCCCCCCCCCGCCCCCCCCGCCCCACCTGCCCCCCCCCCCTTCAGCAGCGCCGGCCCGAGGAGTGCCGGCCCGAGGAGCGCCTGCGCCTGTCGGACGAGCAGCTGGTGGGCCTGTCGGACGAGCAGCCGGCGGGCCTGTCGGACGAGCAGCTGGCGGGCCTGTCGGACGAGCAGCCGGCGGGCCTGTCGGACGAGCAGCTGGCGGGCCTGTCGGCGCGGGAGCTGAACCGGCGCCTGCGGGGCGTGGCCCGGGATGAGGCACGGCGGCTCAAGCAGAAGCGCCGCACGCTGAAGAACCGCGGCTACGCCCAGCGCTGCCGCCGCAGGCGCCTGCAGCACCGCCACGCCCTGGAGTCCGCCCGACACGCCCTCACCTGGCAGGTACGCCCGACACGCCCTCACCTGGCAGGTACGCCCACCGCACGCGCACCTGCGTGGAGCTGAGCACAGGTATACACAGCTATACACACCTGCGTGGAGCTAAGCACAGGTATACACAGGTATATGCACCTGCGTGGAGCTAAGCACAGGTATACGCACCTGCGTGGAACTAAGCACAGGTATACACACCTGCGTGGAGCTAAGCACAGGTATACACAGGTATATGCACCTGCGTGGAGCTAAGCACAGGTATACACACCTGCGTGGAGCTAAGCACAGGTATACACAGCTATACACACCTGCGTGGAGCTAAGCACAGGTATACACACCTGCGTGGAGCTAAGCACAGCTACACACAGCTATACACACCTGCGTGGAGCTAAGCACAGGTATATACACCTGCGTGGAGCTAAGCACAGGTATACACACCTGCGTGGAGCTAAGCACAGGCATACACACCTGCTTGGAGCTAAGCACAGGTATATACAGCTACAGGCAACTTCACGCACCTACACACAACTAATCGCAGCTACACACGACTACACACAACTGCTTCCATCTGATTGTAACTATGCACAGCTACATACTACTGCTCGAATACACACACCTGCTCATCACTAACAACTTCAGTACACACACCTCTAGCACATGCAGCTACACACAACTGCTTCCATCTGATTGTAACTATGCACAGCTACACACAACTGCTCGGATACACACACCTGCTCATCACTAACAACTTCAGTACACACACCTACACACATGCAGGTACACGCAACTGCATGTGACCACACACACACTCATGCGCAGCTGATCAGTATTTGCGGGACATTTACACACGTCCACGTGCAAATTCATACGCATGATCGTGCTCGTACGGCAGGGGGGAAAAAAAACTGAATTCCACTCCTCCGCTCTTTCGTTCTCTCACTTCCTCCTTCTGTCCATCCTCTCCCAGCTGGAGCAGCTGCAGCGGGAGCTCTCTCGGGTCCTGAGGGAACGGGACGCCTACAAAACTCGCTACGAGGAGCTCGTGAGCGCCACCGAGGCCCGGCCCGCCCGCTCGCTCTGCCCCCCTCCCTCCTCCGCCCCCGACTGCTTCCTGCGACGACAGGAAGTGGCATGAGAACAAACAGAGGTGGGCGGGGCCGAGAGAGGCGACATCGTCATTAGCGCCGTTGACCACTGGACCAGGCGGAAGGCTGGAAAGCTGAAATTAAAAGAATACATTTTTATTTTTATTTTTATGAAATCACTAACGATTACGAGTGTTACATCTGTGGCATCAGGGCTCGCAATCGGGGTTAAATTTTCAGAGACGTCAGTTCGAAATCACTGTGAATTTTTTGTTGTTGTTGCAAATAGTGAAGGTTTGAATCTTGAAAGCTGTCAGAGTCCTGTCACTCTGCCACTGCTTCCTGTGTGACATCACTGGCCCTCCTGTGACGTCATCACCAGCCGTGGTTGTCGGAAACTGTGAAAACAGGATGCAACGGGAATGGCAGATTGAGTCAGGCTTAACGATAATGAGAAACCAGGGTGAAAGCATGATAGCGGTGATAATTAAACAGGGGTGTAATCATTAGCCTGAAGGGGAAATCAAGACATCATTAAAAGTGATGGTAAGTGTGGGGTACGCTCTCAAAAGTAAGGGTTTCAAAAGGCTCCTCTGTGTCTCCATAGAGGAACCCTGTCTAGTTCAAGGGTTCTTAGTCCAGCGAAACGGTTCGATGTGGCAGCTTTCACACTTCTCACCTCCCATGCAGGGTTCCGTGAAGAACTGAAAAGGGGTTCCCCCCATAAGCCGAGGAACCCCTTCAGAACAGTTATTTTCTTGTCCTCTAGCAGGGAGTCTAGCGGGGGAGGAGAGGGTGATGGTGTTAAAGTACAGCACAGTCACCGCCGAAGCCCGGACGGACTTGAGAAAAAAAGTTCAGGGACGCAGATGGCGCAGGCGTGCTGAATCACGGCTCTCCGGACGCGAGAATCCCACTGTCGCCCCTGAGCAGGGCAGGCGAGTGGAGGGGCGTAGCGGCATCGCGTAGCGACATCCATGATTTTAACATGAATGTTTAGCTTTTTTTTTTACGGGGATCTACACAGAGTAAAGACACCACGCTGAAGGACGTGTTCATCTGTAATCGCAGCCACGAATCACAGGGAACCTGTGGGTACCTGTTACGCTCTCTGAGAGAGACTAAGAGGGAGTGCCAAGGGGCTTTTCCACGAGGCCAGAGTCTGTAAAGATGTTATAATGTTCAAAGAATATGACCTTCTGGACCACCTTATGAGGCCAAAGGTGAGAGGTTCTCAGCAGCCACCCTCCCCACCTCACAAAATAAAAGCTACGAAGGTGAACAAACAATTATTAGTTAGTCTCTGGTACAGGACAGGCAGACAAGCCCCGCCCCTCTGAACCAGTGGCCTGACTGTGGGAGGAGCCAAGAGTGAGGTCTGCAAATGAGCTTGTATGAATATGAATAACACGTTTGGTGAGGTTGGATTCTCAGCCTTGTGATGGTGTGTGTGTGAAGAATATGCCGTGCTGCCCCCTAGTGGAAGGAGGACAATCAGTCAGACAGGACTCCTTCATGTGTGACATCGCTGGCCCTCCGTTCCTGCTGTTACACAAGCAGCCTCTCTATGGAGCTCTGAGCTGAGGGAACGATGACATCACAAAGGATATGACTCCATTTTGCAGGGGTCTACATTTCTGCCTCTCTCTCTCTGCCTCAGCCTACACCCCCAGACTAACTGACAGAGTGGGGCGGTTGTCACGGTGAGATGTCACTCACCTTCCCCAAAGCCCGCCTACACATTGCGATTACACAGGCATAAGAGCGCTTATGTAGAGCTCAGTCAACCTGTTTATTTATTTATTTATTTATTTATTTATTAGCGTTATGAATGTCATTGTGATGTGAGTCTGAACTCTATGGCTATCTTTGCCACCTTCATTATGAGAGTGTTTTTGTTGTAGTGGTTTCTTACAAATAAAATTGTTTTTCCCAAGGCTTGTAAAGTTTTCAGTTTCATGTGCTCTCAATTTCAAATTCTTTTTCAATTTCTGATCTGTGACCGAGGCATCTCGTAGAGATTCAGTCTAACAGAACCACGGGCATCCAATCTTACCTTATCCAATCTTATTATCTTGCTATGGCTGATGGAACATCAAGGACCATGATGGAAATAGGTCCAGGACTTTTTCGTGTTATCCTTGACAATTTCTTCACATGCAGGTTTTTTGAAACACGTGTGTTAATTTTGTCAAATAAACTAAACTAAACCAAACTAAACTAAATCCAAAAAGGGCCAGTGAGGGTTCAGGTTTTTGTGATAGCCCAGCATTACGACACCTAGCCGAAGTAGTTAACTGATCATAACAAGCGTTCAGTCAAGATGTTAAGCAGAATCAGGAGCCTTAGCGCTGGGCTAAACCATAAAAACTATTTTACAAAAACAAAAACCTTTCGGATCAAGATTGGAACACCCCCTAAGGTACTTACAAAGGGCTGTGACTACCGAGGTTGGGTAACATAGGAGTGGAATCCGTTTTGGGTTTTCGTGCCAGCTTCCGGCCTCTAACTGCTCAATTAGCTCTAACCTTTACGCCGTCTGTCTGACATTTCAGCTACATCTCTTGATAAGGGCATGAATGACAGCCAAAGACTGCTCTTGTGTCCCCCACGCGAAACGTTTTACTGTGATCTAATCGACCCGTGAGCCGGTGTCGATGCAGCCAGCCAATCAGCTTGTTTCTAATACCTCCAGGACCGCTGTAGTATCTTAGATGACTGGGGATGGGGGGGGGGGGGGTCCACACACCTCAGTGGCATTAAGAGCAGTCAGTTAAAATGGCTCCAGAGTGTAATGATTGTGGTTAAGCTGCAGAGATTCCTCTCCCATGCCATTAAAACCCAGACAAAGGCTTCAACATTAATTCACCAGTACATTGCCGTTTTTAAGAAGAAAAAAATCGGTTACTCAGTCATAGTTATTTCAAGTGGCCATATTTTGGTGAGTGGAGGGGGGGGGGGGGTCTGAGGCAGTTGAGAGGTCTGTCTGTCCTGGGGGGGGGGGCTGGATGCCTACTGTTCTGGGTGTCTCTTTCTTCCTCAGCCTCTCTCTCTCTCTCTCTCTCTCTCTCCTCTCTCTCTCTCTCCCAGTTTCAATTTTTAATTTCAATTTGGACAACTATAGTCATATTGCCAAAGCAACACATATAATACCCAGAAACATGTAAAAACCACACATACAACATGCAACAAGTACGGAAGGGGCACACATGCACACAGTTAAATGCATAATGAGTTCCACTTCTGTAGTATAATTATAATTTGGGTGTTTTCTAGGACTAAAGCATTCATTTTTTGATTCAAGTGAGTATATCAAAATCTATTGAACTTGGAGTGTATTACTTTAAGAATATACAAACAACACAGTCTGAGCAGAAGTACGTTTTCTGTCTCCCCCTTGCGGTGAACACTGTCTGGTGAAGCCACGCCGCTCGTGTGACACAAATTGAGTTAATTAACTGCACAATGTTGTGGAAACATTCTCCTGAGAAAAAAATAGATGAATCGAAGTGCTGTAGACAGTAGATAAGTCCCACGGGAGCAGCCGCTGCCGTCTGATTTGACAGATAAATTGGATAAATGTCAAAACCGGGTTTTCTGTGAGAAAGTGTTCTGGGACCCGTTACCTTTCATGTGAGTCATCAAAGCAGACGGGGAACGAAGGCAGGGGTGCGAGCTCCAACACACGCTCGAGGACGCGCAGCCTACATACATACGTTACGTAGAGAGAGAGAGAGAGAGAGAGAGAGAGAGGAGCGCCAGAAGGAAATTTGTGCGCCCTCAGTCCACGGGAGTGAGCGCGCGCGCTCAGGTAAGTGGAGAAACATTCCGCGGAGAGGAGAAGAAGAGAGGAGGAGAGTGAGAAAGGAAGGAGAGCAAGAGATGTCCACAGTGGTGTCTGATGGGTGCAGAGTTGCTCAGTAATTAACACAGAGAGAAAACAGCGGACAGTTGCCCGCGCGCACATACCGACTTACGCCAAGGCGGTATCAACCGGGCACTGGACAGCGACAGCGGGGTGACAGTAGCGCTTGGTAAAATAATCCTCCTTAGCATTATTGTTTCTCAAAGTTATTCGTTTGTTTATGGAACGACCGCATCGTAGGCTATACTGTTCGTAAGACAGTGTGCAAGTTTATCCTTCTACGAAACCCCAGTGGCTCATCGGTGAGTTTTTTCGCCTTTCCAGTTTGGATTACCGCAGGTTTGGACTTGAGAAATGTCTGTTAGAGGTGATTCTGGTGAGGAACTTGCCATTTTGCGATCGCTCGTGTCGGACGGGTCCGTTTTTGTATTTCTGACTCTTCTGGCGTTTTATCTGAATAATTTACGGTAAACCTGTGTTGTATTCAGCCGTGTGTAAGGAAGGCGGCTAACAGGTCGGGTGTCTGGTTTAGTGTGTATGTTATATACAGTGATGTGTAAAGGCCACGTTGTGGTGACAGTGAGCATGTATCCTGACGATCTATGCAATATTATTATTATTATTATTATTATTATGATTATTATTATTGTTGTTGTTGTTGTTATTATTACAACGATACTAATAATGTATACTTGCATCAGAAATATTGTATATGGAATATACAATATATATTTCTAATACATTTCTATATATTTCTTTATTTTAAAAAGTATAAATGTTGGAGAGAAAATGCATGGAGAAAACACATACATTTATGTATCTTTTTATGCTAATAATACAACTATTATCATGACTGCGATACAACATAAGTCATCTTACGCTAGAGTCTAATTCTTTTCATAATTGATGACAATGACGAAACAGAAGTTTCTTGTGTCTTTACTGCCACGATTCGGGGGTGTAATTTGATATAATGACCCTGTGCTGGCTCTGTCTTGTGTTCTCCCTCCACGTCCCACTCCCGGTCTCTTTGACAATGCAGTCATAATGAATTAATTAACTCCTTTTAATTAGTCTAATTGTTGTTGCCTTTGTCCCAGCGTAGAGGGCGATAGCGGCAGGGTAATGCAGTCTCAGGCACACCTGGTTCTCTTCTCGTTGCTCTCCTGGGACAACGTCTGCATTTATACTGATGCATGCTGTTCAGCCCGTGTGTGTGTGTGTGTGTGTTGCGTGTGTGTGCATGTGTGCGTGTGTGTGTGTGTGTGTGCGTGTGTTTGTGCATCCATGCGTGCAAGCGTGCATGTGTGTGTGTGTGTCCGCTCAGGTGTGTATATATATGTGTGTGTGTGTGTGCGTGTATGTGTGTGTGTGCTTGTGTGTATGTGTTTGGCGGGGGGGTTGTGTGTATGTGTGTATGTGTGTGTGTGGGTGTGTCCGCTCAGGTGTGTATATATATGTGTGTGTGTGTGTGTATGTGTGTGCGTGTGTGTGTGTGTGTATGTGCGTGTGCTCATTAGTGCGAGCGTGCGTGTTTGTGTGTGTGTGTGGGGGGGGGTGTGCGTGTGTGTGTGTGTATGTGTGTGTGCGTGTGTATGTGTGTGTGCGTGTTTGTGTGTGTGTGTGTGTGTGTATGTGGAGGGTGGGATACATGTCCTTATTATAGTTAGGGTATTCACTCGAAGGGGATATAGCATGTGAACAATATGTCTTTTTCATTGCATATATTTTCGTTATTTTTGCCAAATTCGCGATTCATATAACTTGATTAGCTGTATAAAGTTAGTAAGCTCTGATTTTTTATTAATTTCTTCAAAATCTGTCACTTTTAATAGTGGGTTCTATAATGGATGGAATGATTATTAATTAAGTTGCCTGGAGGACAGTAAATTACATTATCTATTCAAGTTTCTTGTAGAACTGTAATATCCTAAGCTGCAAGGCTTTACTTTTTATCCAAAACAATTATGAGCTTAGGCCCTGGATGTTCTTCAAAGATATGGCCAGAGCCATTCAATGACAACAAATGTATTTTGTCTTGTTGTTTCTTCATTAACAAAAGCATTGTAATTATTTATGCTAATTAATAATAGAGTGCCATATTATAATAGAGTATCTTTCATAAAGATAATTACATAATTGAACAACATCATATATATGGTTAATTTATACAGTGTAGCTACATAATATTTGTAGTCAAACATTTCAGAAAAGGGGAAAAGGGGAAACGAAATGAACTCCATTTCGGCTCAAACCTTTCTACACAAAATGCCTATGAGACAGTGGAGGTGGCTAAGCCACCCACGTCATCGCTGTCCCTAAAGGAACCGCTGCGTTTCCTGTTCAGGAAACATCGAAAATTAGGGGCAAAACCGTGTGTAATTAATGAGAAGAATGTTTTTCCTGTTTGTCAGATTAATCCCAAATTTTACTGCTCTTTTTTTGTATGCCACAGGGGACTGGCCTGATTCTGCCCTGCAGGGAATGATCACTGTTCTCCAGAACAAAACATGACACATAACATAACATGACATAGCATAGCATAACATAACATATAACATGACATGACATAGCATAGCATAACATAACATATAACATGACATGACATGATGTAACATAACATAACATATAACATAACATGACATAGCATAGCATAACATAACATATAACATGACATGACATGATGTAACATAACATAACATATAACATAACATGACATGACATGATGTAACAAAACGTAACATATAACATGACATAGCATAGCACAGCATAGCATAACATAACATAACATATAACATGACATGACATGACATAACATAACAAAACATAACATAATGACTAGAACAGGCCATTCAGTCCAACAATATTTGCCATTTTCCTACCACTAAAGTATACCTAGTGCTCGGTTTACCTACAAACTAGACAGTATCTATCTCTGCATCAAGCCTGCAAGATACTATCTTTGTAGGTAAAAGGAGCACTAGATACACTTTACTGTTTGTTACTGCTGTTCTTCTGCTTTTTGGAGGGCTCTGTTGTGTTTTCTTGTAATGTAATCAGACAGGCCCTAAATTTACGTTCTCTTTCCCTCAGTGTGTCGGAATGACTCTCTCCACTGCCCCGCCCCTTCGTAGAGGAAGCACACCTCTACCAATCAAGCACCAGCTCCGGAGAGAGGAAGCGGTCACAGATGACTCTGATTGGGTGCCGGGTCTGGAGGGGCCGCCCTCCCCTCGGATCAGCTTCAGCTGTCCGCAGGAAGAGCCGGTCGCACCGAGGCGGGACGGCAGGCAGGGGGCGCCGTTGCGGATCGTGCTGATGGGTCAGAACGGAGTGGGGAAGTCCTGCCTCGCCATGGCATTGGCTGGGGACATGGACCAATCGCAATCAGTGGACTCTGAGCTCAGCGGTACAGAGAGTGCGAGTGTGTGTGTGTCTGGGTGTGTGTGTGTGTGTGTGTGTGTGTGTGTGTGCGTGCAGCATTTGTGTGTGTGTAAGTGTATGTGCTTGTACAGGTGTGAAATACATTGTGTGGGTGTATGTGTTTGTGTCTTATATATATTATTTCAGTTTGAGGGAATGTATTTGATTGGCCCAGACAGTGGGTGAGCATTTGTACCAAGGGCGTAACTTATGGGGGGAACAGAGGGGTTACAGTTCCCACAATATTACAAAACAGGCCAAATAAAATCCCCCCCCCCCCAATAATATAGCATGATGATGAGAAAAATAATTTCATATAGGGAAGAGTCGCCAAATCTGGCAATGTACAACATATTATCCCAAAACAAACTTTAAAGAAATATAACGAACACACAGGATCCATGTTTTATTTTAGCAATGCAATTTAGCATGCTCTAGCATGTTCTATCAATGTTTTGTAAACTACTGTTGCTACATTGGTGCATGCTATTTCAATTGTTTCTATTAATCTATTGATTAATTTAGATGTATTAATTTAAATAAATTAACGTTTTTTAAAAACTCATCCGCTTTTTTTCAGTTTTCCGTAATTTTCAACAACTTTGCCGTGACTGCTCCGGAACTATTTTCTGTGACAGGCTGGGCGGCAGTGTAGCCCAGTGGGTAAGGAACTGGGCTTGTAACCAAAAGGTCATAGGTTTGATTCCTGGGTAGGGCACTGCCGTTGTACCCTTGAGCAAGGTACTTAACCTGAATTGCTTCAGTACATGACCAGATGTATAAATGGATACAATGTAAAAATGCTATGTAAATGTTCTGTAAGTCACTCTGGATAAGAGCGTCTGCTAAATGCCTGTAATGTAATGTGACAAACACCTAGCATCACGGTTCAGTAATCTGCAGTATTTCCCCCTTAGACTTCACCAGAAATGATCATTTCACAGCTGTTATTTAAAAAATTTCGAACTAACGTTACGCCCTTGATGTGCACAGTACTTTTATGTGTGTGTGTGTGTGTGTGCAAATGTGTGTGTGTACGTGTGTGACTGCGTATTCTTGTCTTATAGCTGAGGGATACCTTCGCACGGTAACAGTTGATGACGAAGAGAGCTCCATCATCATCTTCGACAACTGGAGACAGGTCAGTACCAACCAATCTTGTCTCTCTCTCCCTTTCCGCTCACTCCCTCCCTCTCCTTCTCCCTTTCTCTCTCTCTCTCTCCCTCTCTCTCTCACTTCTCTCTAAAATTATGTTCACATGTGGTGGGATGGCAAAAAATTGGTAAAAAATACAGACTAGATAAGTTGATGAGTTGGGGTTGCCAGGTATACAGTGCAACAGCGGGAGCATCAGAGTCCCTCCTGCTAACAGCACACGGTCTCTGTTTGAGACAGCTGTCCCTTTTAGTCACTACGGACAGGACAAATCTGTAGAACTTCTTCACATGTATTTAACCCTTTAAAGGGATCGTCCAACTTTTTGGGAAATTAGCTTTTTGGATACCCTACCCATAGTTAGATGATAAGATACCAATTTCAGCCCTGTGCATCCGGTACTAAAATATTAGGCAATATCTACAGGGCTGCATGCTAACTGTGTTACCACTATGAATGGCTGCAGATGGAAGCAATATTAGCTCTAATAAGTGAAGTGATGGAGATACAAGCATGTGTTGGGGCTTGCCATGTGTGCCTGCCACTGACTGTAAACTGCCACTGGGTAAGATAATATTTCCCAAAAAGTTGGATTATCTCTTTAAGGTGTAAGGCCACAAATATGTGATTATAATGTCCTTAACTGAACGTTCTAATGCTGATGTAACAGTCACTACTTGGTAACTAAATGCAATGGAGTTCTAGAACACTGACTTGGAATTTTGAAAAGACATTCCAGAAAGGCTTCTCTTCAAAGGCTTAAAAGAATGTGAAATCACGAGCTGTAGAAAATCCTGCTGTTGCATTTTAGTTGTGTTGTAATTAAGGATGATTCCCATGATTCCCATTTCGACTCTGTACTGCTTTTCAAAATGGCCGAGGGAGCTTCTCTGTCTCCATTTCACCACCCTTGTGGAAAAAAAAACCCCACTGTCCCCTGGTAGTCATGACTTTCCCATTGTTTTAGCTGTGGCCACTGAGCCTTTACTTGATCAGGATCGGACTTCTGCTTTGCATCTATGAACAGTACGGGACTCAGGAGTGGGTTTCTCTCCTGCCGAGGGTCCAGTTCTTTCGCTACATACTTCTTCTCTTTTTTTAAGGACGGTGGGGGCGGGTGGGGGGGTATGGGGGGTATGGAGAGGGGGGGTTGCGTTCCACTGGTCAGATCATCCAGAAAGGATATGCAAGGACAGGTTACTGCTGTAGTTGAGGTGCAGTTATGTTTGGGGCAGGCCCTCCCCTGCTGTGTGTTTCCTGCAGAAATACTAAAAAACGGTCTCCTATCTCTAATTTTGGTCTTCATTAGCACAGGGTGTGTGTATGCGGTGTGCGGGACGCTGCAGTGTGCCTGTGGGGGGGGGGGGGGGCGTGGGGGGGGAGGGAGAGGAAAGGTCTGTCCCATGAGATGCAGAGCCTGGGGTCACCTAGGCCAGGGAAACAGCTTAAATAGCAGCTACCAGTTTTAATAATTCAAACTCAGCCTTCTGCCTCTCCGGGGGGTACAGCTAAGAGTCTCTCTCACTCACTCTCGCTCTCTCTCTCTCTCTCTCTCTCTCTCTCTCTTTCTCTTGCTCGTTCTATCTCTCCTCGCTCTCTTGCTCCCTCTCTGTCTCTATCGCTCTCCCTCTTGCTCTCTATCTACCTCTCTCTCATACTCACTCTCTCTTGCTCTCTATCTTGCTCATTCCCTCTCTCTCTCTCTCTCTCCCTCTTGCTCTCTCTCTCTCTCTCTCTCTCTCTAAATGGAGCGAGCCCCTGGGCAAAGGCCAAATCGGCACATGGAGGAAGAGCCGTTTCCTTGGGGCCTCTGGAGTGTGTATCTGGGCCAGGCCCGGGGCGATAGCCTGGAGCATCTGCTGCGGATTTCACACATTCGCCCGGCTGTTACAGTGTCACTATCCAAACACACACACACACGTGTGCATCGTACAGCCTGCTGTCCAAACACACACACACGTATGCATCGTACAGCCTGCTGTCCAAACACACACACACACACGTGTGCATCGTACAGCCCGCTGTCCAAACACACACACACACACGTGTGCATCGTACAGCCTGCTGTCCAAACACACACACACATGAGTATGCATCGTACAGCTCGCTGTACAAACACACACATATGTGCATCGTACAGCCCTCTGTCCAAACACACACACACACGTGTGCATCGTACAGCCTGCTGTCCAAACACACACACACACACACGTGTGCATCGTACAGCCTGCTGTCCAAACACACACACACACGTGTGCATCGTACAGCCCGCTGTCCAAACACACACACACACACGTGTGCATCGTACAGCTCGCTGTCCAAACACACACACACGTATGCATCGTACAGCTCGTTGTCCAAACACACACACACACACACGTGTGTGCATCGTACAGCCTGCTGTCCAAACACACACACACACGCGCGTGCATCGTACAGCTCACTGTCCAAACACACACACACAAGTATGCATCGTACAGCCCTCTGTCCAAACACACACACACACATGTGCATCGTACAGCCCGCTGTCCAAACACACGACACGGTGTGTGACGCCCCTGTCCAAACACACAAAGCGATGTGCAGACAGTACTGTCCAATACATCACACGTTGATCGTTGCTGCTGTCCAGACACACACCCACTGTCCTCGTACGTTGCCTGTCCAAAACACACAACAACACGGTGCATCTAGCTCGCTCCAATTTTACTACACTACCACAAACACGGTGTGCATGTATAGCCTGCTGTCGAACACACACACGTGTGCTGTACAGTCGCTGTCCAAGACACACAAGGTCTGTACCTTGAAGATGCACAAGCACGTGGTGGTCACCTGGCCAAAACACTTAAAGTAGCACTACCAGTTGTCAAATCACAACTCAGCCTTGCCTCTACAGGGTCGCTGTAAACCTCACTCACACTACGCTCGCTGTCCTCTCTCTACTCCTACTCCTGCTGTTCAATACCCCTCGCTCATGCTCTCCCCTCTGTCCAATCCCCCACACATGTCTCGTATCACTCGCTCCAATACACACCCTGCTATGCATCTCATCTGCTCAAACACCTCACATCTCTCGTCATCTCAGCCTTGCTCTCCACACACACCTCCTTCAATGGACGAGCCCGCTGGCAAAGCCAACGCACATGAAAGACGTTCCGGGCCTGGTGTCACTGGCACAGCACCCGGGCATAGCTACAGCCTGCTGGCAAATCACACATCCACCGGCTGTACAGTGTCACTTCCAAACACACACACACACGTGTGCATCGTACAGCCTGCTGTCCAAACACACACACACACACGTGTGCATCGTACAGCCTGCTGTCCAAACACACACACACACACGTGTGCATCGTACAGCTCGCTGTCCAAACACACACACACACGTGTGCATCGTACAGCCTGCTGTCCAAACACACACACACATGAGTATGCATCGTACAGCCTGCTGTCCAAACACACACACACACATGTGCATCATACAGCTCGCTGTACAAACACACACACACACATGTGCATCGTACAGCTCGCTGCCCAAACCACCACACACGTAGTGCATCGTACAGCCTGCTGTCCAAACACACACACACACGTGTGCATCCTACAGCCTGCTGTCCAAACACACACACGCGTGTGCATCGTACAGCCCTCTGTCCAAACTCACATACACAAACACATTTGCCCTCATTTATCAATATTTTCAGATTTTGCATACGTAAATGTACGCATAATCACAAACGAAGCAACGAATACCGCCGGATTTAACAAACGCAGTAGTCCCAGCTTTTTGGCGTATCCATGTGCGTACGTTGATAAATACTGAATGCTTTGGATTTTTTAAAAAGCGCATTCTTAGAACATGTGATGGGCTGGAATGAATGTCCCTAAAATGGGCTGTAAGGAGCTTGGAATAAGAAGAGAAAAAAACGATGTAATCTGAAGCCGTGATTGAAGTGCTGTTAATGGAAGTATAAGCAAAAACAAAACACATTTTGTTCAGCGGCGTAAAGCCGTGGAGTGTCGGGGGGGGAGAGACTAAAGCCTGACAAGATATGGCAACACTAAGTCTCAAGTTGCGCATACTTCCAAACAGGCAAAATGAAAATGGTTTCATATGACACTACACTGGGGGTGGCAGTGTGGTATAACGCGTAAGGAACTGGTCTTTTAACCTAAAGGTCACATTCCTGGGCAGGACACTGCCGTTGTACCCTTGAGCTTCAGTACATATCCAGCTGTATGAATGGATGCGAACCAAACATCCAAGTTGTGTAAGTCGCTCTGGATAAGAACGTCTGCTAAAAACGCCTGTAATGCAAGAAAGTCCTAGCCCACAAACGCAGCACGTCGGCCACAGGGGTCAAGGTCAAGTGAGCTGAGCGTTTGGCTCAGACGAACGCACTGGACAGATCACAGGAGAGTTGTCACAGTCTGGATTTACCCCGGAGGGCGAATTACCCCGGAGGGTGAATTACCCCGGAGGATGAATTACCCCAGAGGGTGAATTACCCCGGAGGGTGAATTACCCCGGAGGATGAATTACCCCGGAGGGTGAATTACCCCGGAGGGTGAATTACCCCGGAGGATGAATTACCCCAGAGGGTGAATTACCCCGGAGGGTGAATTACCCCGGAGGATGAATTACCCCGGAGGGTGAATTACCCCGGAGGGTGAATTACCCAAGAGGCCCAGGGGTGGTCAATGAGCTGAGCGGGTGGTGAATACCCAGCGAGCATGGACATGATCCCAGGAGAGGGTGAATTACCCCGGAGGATGAATTACCCCAGAGGGTGAATTACCCCAGAGGATGAATTACCCCGGGGGGGTGAATTACCCAAGAGGGTGAATTACCCCGGAGGATGAGTTACCCCAGAGGATGAATTACCCCGGGGGGTGAATTACCCCAGAGGGTGAATTACCCCAGAGGTTGAATTACCCCGGAGGGTGAATTACCCCAGAGGGTGAATTACCCCGGGGGGTGAATTACCCCAGAGGGTGAATTACCCCGGAGGGTGCCGGCGTGACATGTCCACCCCCCCCTCCTTGCACAGACTCAGAAGGAGGCGTCCGGGCTGTCTTAACTGACTCGCGAGCCCTTCGTCATCCTCAGCGTACAGATCAACGCGGCCTTCGAAGATGCGCTGTCTCCGAAACGCACCGATGCCCCAAATATTTTGAGAAAGCCACGTCAGCCACAGCAATGGAAGCCTGCGCTGGGACATCTGTGCCCTATTTATAGCACACTTCGTTTACGTGTTCTACGTAATTTATATTCAATTACAATTAAGCGTTTATTAGATTAAGCAGGGTTATGCAAATGAGGCATCGACCTGTTTTAATGTTACTCCAGTTGTGATTTTTCATGTAATAATTTGAACAATTAAAATATAATATTCGATTAGCTTGAATTTTGTTTAAATAATTCTGCTACTCTTTTAAAATCGAAATAAAAGATTAATTAATTGAACAGTGAAGGCACAAACATGCGAAACAAGGTTTACAGCCGTGTGTAGCATTCAATCTGCCAGAGAAGCGGATTGGTCTCAGCTGAGCCGGCTGGTGGAGAGAGCACACGCGCCTGGGTTGTGTTAGCTAATCAGCCCAGGTGCTTAAAGGTGTGCTGCTCTCCACAGTTCAGGGCCGAGATCGGGAGCTTTCACCGAAAGCACTTCTCCTTTATTTAATTTTTGTTTGCATGTTTGTCAGATCACAACAAGCCAAAGACAGAAACAGGTCAACTGAAAAGCTGTCCAGCTACGAGCGGCGTGCGGAAAAGTGGTCGCTTTGTTTTACTTTCTTTTGTCTTTCTAATTTTAGTTTGTTTTAGTAAATTGTTTTCACCCGGAACCTGTGAGGGGGAAGGGTGTAGATGTTCCGTTATTTGATTTTGTGTTGGTGTGGGTGCTCTCCCTCTCTCTCTCTCTCTCTCTCTCTCTCTCTCCGTGAGGCAACCAACAGTGTTTCCCAGAACTGCCACGTTTCCCTCCCAAGGGTGTCACGCCCAACGTTTTTGTGATCAAATTTGTTGGGCTGGCGTTTGGTGAATGGGTTTCCACCCTCTCCGCTGTGCTGTAATGTGCGGCTTCTGGTCAGTGTTTCGCAGTTGTGCCACATTATATGTGATGGATCAACAGGGTAACTCACTCTGACGTGGCCATGCTGCTGGTTCGCTGCACGTGGCATCGTGCTGGGTTTTTACCTGTTTATAAAATGCTCTTTTAACCTTTATTTCTTTGCTGATTTTCACCGACTAGCAGCTTGTTGGTAATATTTTATCCTGCTCTGCTGTTGAACTGCAGTGTAGATAATAACGTCTGATTGTGATCAATCATTCTAATCAGGGTTTGGCCAGGTTGTTCAGGTTTTGTCAGGTTTGGTTGGTCAGTCGGGTTTGGTTGGTCATCAGGTTCGGCGTCAGTCAGGTTGGTTGGTTCAGTCAGGTTTGGTTTGGTTCATCGGTTGGTTGGGTTCAGTCAGGGTTTGGTTTGGGTTCAGTCAGGGTTTGGTTTGGGTTCAGTCAGGGCTCGGGCTGGTTCAGTCAGGGTTCGGTTCTGGTTTGTTAGGGTTTGGTTTGGGTTCAGTCAGGGTTCGAGCTGGTTCAGTCAGGCTTGATCAGGCTCATTTGGAATTTATTCAGGGTTCGGTTCTGGTTTGTCAGGGTTTGGCTCGAGTTCAGGCCGGTTGGATCAGGGTTTTGGGAAAGACGTGGTAAGGGTTTGGAAAGTGTTCAGGCTGGTTGGATCAGGGTTTTGGGAAATGCGTGGTAAGGGTTTGGTAAGTGTTCAGGTTCTCCGTGGCAGGGTGCAGGCCTGGTTCAGCCTGGCGTTCAGCGGAGGGTCAGGGCACGGCTACACGGCATCCAATTATCAGCTTTTCACCTCTCAGCCTGTCTCTGCTGCTCTCTGCTCGCGCCACGCAAATCTGCCCTCCTTTCTGCTCCAAGTCTGATAATCTCCCCCCATTGCCCTCCTCTCCGCCTCTCTCCTCTCCTCTGCCTCTCTCCTCTCTCTTCTCTCATCTCTGCCTCCTCTCTCTCCTCTCTCTCTCTCTCTCTCTCTCTCAAAGTCCCGCATTTAGTTTTAGTGTGTGTGTGTGTAGGTATTTAAGGAGGTAGAGGGGGAGGGGAGTTTGTGTGTGTGTGCTGGGATTTGCAGAGGTAGAGGGGGAGGGGAGTGTATTTGTTTGTGTGTGTGTGTGTGTGTGTGCAGGGATTTACGGAGGTAGAGAGGTAGAGGGGGAGGGAGGGGAGTGTATTGTGTGTGTTTGTGTGTATGTGGTCAAGGGGTAAAGGGGAGGGGAAACTATGGTTTCTGGTTTCTTAGTAAATTGTAAGCAGCTCGTGATTTATTTTTTTTCACCAAGTCAAGCCCAATAAAAACTAAGACAGACAGACAGACAGACAAACAGAGTAGGCCGAACAATGAAATGTGACTGACAGATTGATAGGCCTTGGCACATTCATTTTCGTATGTGTACAGACTGTTCACTCTCACTCAGAGTGCATACAGAGTAGGGGTTTCACTGCATTATTTCAGTCTTGTAATTTTGCTGATTCATAAAGCAGCAAAAGTGTAGCATTCAGCAGAATCTAGCCTGCTATATATTCAGCATTGGCTGCTGAGAGCAGCAATACTGCTCTGCCACTATATATGTGTGTGTGTGTGTGTGTGTGTGTGTGTACATAAGACACTGTGTGTGTCCTTGTGTGTGCATGTGTGCACGTGTGTGTGTGTGCGTGTGTGAGTGCGTGTGTGCACGGGTGTGTGTGGACAGTATGTGTGTGTGTGTGTGTGCAGTATGTGTGTGAGTGTGCTGGAGGAGGGCTTGGG